>NC_133822.1:3418421-3585296 GCF_047830755.1 Zonotrichia albicollis | reverse complement strand
TCACCTTCTTCTCCATGGGTTTGGGTGGTTTTGTGTAATTAGATTAAAAAGTCCACATTGAGGGACACGGGTGGTTGGTTATTGGGTTAAAAGTGAAAATAATTTAGGTGTCATTTCTTATTTGGACAGTTTACCCTTAAAAGACCTTGTAGAGAGAGATGGGGCCATTTTGTAGCTTATTAAAGTACTGTAGAACTCACAGTTTGTGAGACTGTAACACAGATAAGAAATAATAAACATCTGAGTCCTAACAAGAAATACCCGTCTTGTGATTTCATTCCAACCTTGGCAGAGAAAAGAAGCAAAAGAATCTACATTATTTGAGCCCCAGGCCTTTTCCTCTGTGTCCCAAGGAGCAGCAGGACAGAGATGTCTCATTTCCATGGCTGCATGTGGTCATTACAGGTGTGCATGTGCTGCTCTTCTATAGGTACCCAGACATTGCTGAGCAGAACCAGCTGAAGCTGTCAGGGCTTCATTCAACTCCTTTCCCTCTCTGAAATTCACTCTCTTGCTTCCTTTTCGTGGTCTCCATGGAGCTGAGACTGTGGAAAGCTGTTTGTTTTCCACAAACCTCATATGTGGTTCCTTTGGTAGCATCCCTGAGTTAGTCAGCTTGTCGATATTTTTTTGTTTATTTTTATTTTTTAATAGAGCTGATGACACCTTCAAAAGCAAATGGAAACCAATAACCTGTCTGGATCTCACCTCTACAAGGTAAAAAAAAATTAAACAATCCAATAAATGTTTTTTTTTTGTGTGATGGGGAAAGGAAAAGAGAGATGGCAACTAAAGGAGGAAGGGAAGGGAAGGGAAGGGAAGGGAAGGGAAGGGAAGGGAAGGGAAGGGAAGGGAAGGGAAGGGAAGGGAAGGGAAGGGAAGGGAAGGGAAGGGAAGGGAAGGGAAGGGAAGGGAAGGGAAGGGAAGGGAAGGGAAGGGAAGGGAAGGGGAGTTTGGCTCCAAAATGTGGATATGGGGGCATGGTTTATTGGTGGATGTGGCAGTGCTGGGTTAACAGCTGGATTCGATGATCTTTAAGGTCTTTTTCCAGCTTTTCCTTGACTTCAGTTCCCTCCCTCTGACTCCATTTGACACAGAAAGCAGCAATCACAGCCTGGGGCATTTTTATTTCTTTATTTTTTTTAATAAACTTTATTCTATATTACAAATAGTTGTTTTTTTTTTTCTTTTTTGTTCTGGACTGCAAAATAGGAATGCCTTATATTTACATACACAGGTATACAATTAATTATAACAAAGGTACAGAAGCTTTGCCTTTACCAAGTAACAACGGGATTCCAATTTAAATAGTATAGATTTTATTTCTTTCTTTTTTTAACTAGGATCAGTTCAAAAGAAAATCAAACTAACAACAACAACAACCTAAGAAAAAGGATCCCAACCTCCTTTCTAATGCTGTCTTGACATCTCTTTGAGGCTGTTAGTAACACTGTGGTGAAAGGAAATGTCTTTCCATTGATTTTGAGTTGGAAGCTTTAGCAAAACAGAGAATGAGACTTCTGGGCTCACGTGTATGTCCAAGACACGGGGTCAGACACAAGGAAGGGCCTCTCTTGTGACCTTAAATAATCCAGTTGCCTCTCTAATCCTTGGGGAAAACACTGGGAGCATTTAGCTAGCACCTAATCTCTCTGCTTCCTTACCCCAGCCTGGGCTGGAAAGCGGAATTTCTCCAGGGAATGGAGAAAGAGCAGCATAGAAAGTTTAAATAACACCAAGTTTCTCTTAAGATACTTCAGAAAGGACTTCAAGCTTGGACATGTGCCTTGATTTCTCCAACTGGCTCTTGTGCCTCAGTCTGTCTGAAAGTGAACAGCAGCTTCTCCACTGGGGAATGCCAGACCACACCAGTAAAAGAAGGAAATGCTGAGAAGAGCCTGAATATCCTGGTTTTCCCTCTGTTTTCCACACCCAAGTTTGCTTTACTGAGCTTCCCTGCACTCTGCTCTCTGCTGCGAGCGTCTTTGAGGTGATCTGTTTCCAAGCAGAAAGAATTTCTTGAGGTAAACTCTCCATTTTTAGAACAGAAGATTAAAAAAAAACAAACCCAAAAACAACACAACAAAAAACCAAACCAACCAAACAATGAACAAACAACGACGACAACAGAAATCAAACACGTGACAGGTTGATTAGACTAAGCAGCTTTGTAACTTCTGTGGGGTTTTTGGTGGGTTTATTTTTCCAAGTGTAAATTCTGTTTGGTTTTTTGTTAACTTCTTTTTGACATCTTTCTACAAATTCTTTTTTTTTTTTTTTTCTATAAGTATGTGTCCCCTTGGGTGCTTCTCCAAGTGTAGAGAACTGGGCCACCCCAAATAAAACACGGTTGACAAGCTCTATTTTCAAAGCATTCTCTACAAAGTCATTATTCCCAGTAAGACAGCAAGATTTTTTTTGGGAAAGGGGCATTGTACAGTCACAGAGGTGAGGGAAAACTGCAGGATTTAATGGACCAAGCACTACCCTGAAATGGGAGCTGCACTAGGCGCAAAGCAGGATAATTCAGGCTGGAAATGAGCAGGAGGTTGAGGTTCACACCATGATGTTGAAGTTCACGTGTTTCACCAATTTCCTGCCACACAGCACACCAAGTTTGGATGGCAAGAGTTAGGACATCCCAAAACCTCCACCCGCCCTGGAGGACGACTCTCACTACTTATATTTTCATTTCTCCTCTTTGGAAGAGTCCCCAAATAGCAGCGTCTCTTCCCAAAGCACTTTGTTAAAGCCTTGGAGAAGGACAAATCTACATTTCATGTTTTGACTTAGTTCTGAACAACTGTCCTTCTGATACTGGCTGTTGTGTGCTTGGGTTTTTACCTCACAGGCATCCCAGACTCCAGGAAATTCAGAGGGGACTCAACAGGAATGCTGACCACTGAATGGACTCTTCAAATTTGATCTATTGGTTTTCAACAGCACTATTAAAAATAATTACAATTATCTGATTTGCTTGGTCTCATTCCCTTTATGGCAAACATTTTCTTGTGGGTGAATGCAGAAGATCGGGAAACTTTGGAAATAATTTTTCAGTCTAAGAAATTACCAAATTAAATTTTGGTAAATCTTCTTTGTGACCCAATAAATGTTATGGTCTTCAGTGTCAAAGATGCACGATAAGACAACTGCAGTGGTAACACTACAGGGAAGAAAATTGGGATAGCCCTCTTATTTAATGGAGCAAGGCTGATGTGTGCTGGGTTGGACCAAACCTTTGGATATGTTCAGGACAGGGTGAAGAGTGGGAAGAGAAGGACTGGGGCATGTTTTAACATTCAGACTCTGTGATCTTAGAGGTCTTTTCCAACCTAAATCATTCCATGATTCTGTGCTAGGAGAGGAAGGTGGCTGAATTTCTCCTCAGTTGTTCTCCTGTGCTGTATAAACTCTGCAGTGAAGAAATAATGTTGACTCTCTCCACAGAACCTCAGAGAGTCTTCATGAGTTCCCTTCCCCTGTTTCTGATGGTGCTACAGGTGCCAGCATTAATTATTTGATTGCAGTGTTTGAGAAATGCTCGTGAATATCAGCCTATCATCTGGAATATTCTGGATATTAGGAGCCTGTCCATGGGCTTTTAGGAACTTTGGCTCCAGTTCTCTCCATGGGGCTCGAAAAGCAGTGTGGGACACTACTTATTTATCAGGAATTTTTGGTCAGGTGTTGAGAGGGAGGTGGGGGGAACAGAAATAAAAGGAAAATAAAGCATCCGTGTTGTAGTAGGGCTCATTCTTCTGCTTGTGTCTTTGTTTTTAGTTGTATTTTACATGCACTTAAAAAATAGTTAGCTCAACAGGTGAGGCTGGGAAGAAAGATGCCAAGACTTCTCATAGACTGGGGGATTCTGGGACACTGGTTGGAAATGGGAAGGGCACTGAAGGGGACAGGGGAGGAAGCCCACGCATTTACATCACAATTCTGGCACATTTTCCAAGCAAAAAAGCAAATCCAGCTCAAACACCAAACTAAAGAGAAACAGAAAGACAAAGAAATAAAGAGGAGATGAAAGAGAAGCAAAACGCAGATTTTCTTTCAAATCCCAGGCATGGGGGAAAGAAGAGGGTGGGGGAAAAGCAGAAATGCCTAAATGGGAAGTTTGGAAAGGGTTAAGACACCAATCTCCTGGTGCTTCCCATTTCCCCTAAGTGTTTCATTCTCAGTGTCTCTGAGGTGTTCAAGTTTTTCCTCGAAAAATATATATATATAATATACAGATGAAAAACTCCGTACCAGCAAGAAGAAATAAAATAACAACCATGGAAAACAACCATAACAAACCAAAAACACAGCCCTGAAAACATCGAAAAGAAACAGGGTGAGTCTCAGATTTCCCCTGTGGTGTTCCTCTGACTTCAGTAACAGTACAGGATCACACCAGTTCATTTTGATACTTTTTTTTTTTTGTTTTTTTCTGTTAAACAGCTTCTTCTTCCTCTCATGTGCGCATGTCCAGGCAGGATCGCCCATCACTCATAACCACTTCCCTCCAAGCCAGCTCTTTGTCCTTAGACTCCTACCATCCAGCTGTGAGTACAAGGCATGACAATAGGGTCCATATTTATCTGTTGTGGCACTTTGTTTGTCAAAACCTTTGGTTTCTTCCTTTTTTTTTTTTAATTTTTTCCCCTTTTTTTTTTTCTTTTTCCTTTTTTTAAATTTATGTACTTATAAAAAATACTGTGTTTGTGTGTTGTTTGTTGTCATTTTCTTACCACTGGCTCTGGTGGGACTTCCCACTTTCACAGCCATTAATCAATGGATCTGGAACATGCGCTGACGTTACTTAAATGGATCAACAAAACCATGGCAGAACCAACCAAACCCAAACCATCCCCAATGCGCAGGCCTCTTAAAACTGCTGAGATGTCCATAAGGTGCATGATGAGTCCATCAGCTCAGCAATCCCACAGAAAGCAAGCAGAACCAAAAATAAAAAAGAGGAAGGAAATGCACACGCGCACACAGATACACACGCACAAAATAATTGGAATTGCAATCAAGAGAGAAATATCTGGGGGGTTTAAAACCAAGACGTGTCCCTAAGTTTGCTGTTTCAACGTGAATCTGGTGATTTTTCTCCCCACAGACACGTCCAGTGTTGGACTGAGTGGTTTTGGACTTGCCTACGTGTGTATCTGCCTGGCTGAAGGAAACCCTCCCGCTGCCTGGCTCCTGCTTGCACCACACCACCCCTCACGCACACCCGGGATCTGCCACTCCCAAGAGGTTCTGGTTTGACAGCAAGAGACAGGAATGAACCCAAACAAACTCGCTCTGTAATCACTTTACACACCCTGCACCCCTTCCTCCCTCCAGGCACAAAGCAGATCCAGGCTGTTGCTCCAAGGATGGGGTGAGGTGGATGTGGGCTGATCCTCCAGCTGCTCCTCCATCTGCCAGGGAGCTCTGCTCATGGCTGGGGAGATGAATGCTGACCCAGCTCTTGCCTCCCTGGCGAACAAGGAAGGTTCTCCACACCCTGAGGGTCTCTGGTCATGGTGTTATCCGGGCTGGCAGCCGTGTGGATGGAACAGCTGAAGGCAAAAGAGATGCAGGAGCTCACTCCCCTTTGGTTGGCCATGAAACAAGTCGAGATGGTCTGGAGAAGCTGAGCAGAGGATGGCACAGGGACAGGGTGATCCCCCACAATTGTCCCATGGTGACAGCAATCCCTGAAGGGATAAGAAGTGCAAAGAGAGATAAAATCCTTCCTAGGCAGCAATTGTGCCTTCAGCCAAGGCCTGTTGGTTCCAGAAATAGATGAGAGGAAAGGCCAGGAGTTGGCACCAAAAGGCAGATGGGCTCACAGCAGTTCAGAGACCTCCAGGAGACGGGCAGTTTGGCTGGGGGAATCTAGGTAGAAGAAATTTTTTGCAGTGTTTCATTTGGATTTCCTCCAAGATTTCCTTCCAAAGTGTGTGGTGACATTTCCTCTTAGGAGCGGCTTGGTAGGAAGGCTTTACCATCAGCCTCGTGCACCATCTCACTTCACAGCAAGCATTTCAGTAACCCTCTGATATTCCACTGTGGGAAAATAACAGCTGTGTTCCAGTTGAGGAAACAAAATGGAAAGAACAGCTTAAAAAAACAAAACAAAACAAAAAATCCTTCTGGTTCTTCTTTTGAGGCTGAGCTCCTTGCCTGGAACAACCCGAGGCCTGTGGCTCCTGCTTTCCAAGCCAAGGTGGGAACAAGGGGCATGATGCTGTGCTCTCCAAGGCCAGGAGGAGCAGGACCACCACCACAGACAGGATGCCACCCAGCAGACAGAGCGTTTTGCTGCAGTGCTACGACCAACAGGACACGACGGGAAAGACGGAGGGGGACACGCGGCTCTTGGGAAAATAAGAAGAACCATATGAAACACATGGGCAGGGCAGTGTCGGTCTCCTCGTCCCCTCTTGACCCTTTCCCTGCCCCAGGAGAGCAGCTGTTTGCACAGGCAGGAGGAGCCACGGTGGCCCTGCTCTGGACACAGCTGTGGCATTTTTGGGGGAGCCTCCTCTCCCAGTGGGTGGCTATCGAGGGATAGAATTGCAATGGCTCTGCCCTCCAGGAGACCTGCAGGCAGGCTGCCTTCCCCTTGGGGACACTTGAGTAATACTGAGTTCATTTCCATGTCCTCTCCAGAGGCTACAGCCCTCAGAGGGCAGTTAAAGCAGCATGACAGAAGTTACCCCCCAGTTTCACCTCTGCAGAGTGAGGATGCGATGCTGGGCGAGGGTTGGTGGGGTTTTCGCGTGTGTTCAATAGTTTCTCTCTAGGGCAAAAGGCAGAGGGGAAGCTGTGAAAAGGAGAGCTCCACCCAAATGTCTTCATGGCCCCAGAGCCAAGATTCCTCTGCAGTCTTTTATTTTAACCCCTGGGGCTCTGTTGCTTTGTCCATAGGTTTGGAAAGAGAAGGAAAAGAGAGAAAGAGAGAGTGGGAGGAGAGAGAGAGAGAGGAGCGCTGTTCGGGTGACTCTGCTTACAGCCCATCAAAACTTGCACTTGGTAAAGATGATGATCTTGAGTGAGGCACGACTTGGTTTATCCCTCCCAGGGTGTCCCTGGCAGGACAGTTCTCAGCTGTCTATGCTCATGAGGGTTATAACTTGTTCAAGTTTGTAGGCAAGTTTCTGTTTCCCAGCCTGGTCGTCTTGATCAAGTGCTCCAAGAATCTGGAAAAGGAGAGAGGAAGAAGTGATTGGGATTTCAGTTTCTTTCCCCAGAATGACCGAGTTCAGCATCTTAAAGCAGCAGAGGAGGTTTGAGCTTTTTCTAAGGCAGGTCCTGAGCTTATTTTAGATCATGCAAGGCAAGTCAGTCAGCCAGGAGTAGGCAGGGAGTTTGGGTTTGATCTGACTCAATGCAGATCTCTGAATTGTGACCAATCAAATGGATTCTTATCTTGGAGATCTGTTATTTATCTATTTACGAGCTTTATCCATCACCTGGCCATGCCACTTGAGATGCTCTAAGGGGTCTCACATGGCCTTCAATACATAGAACCATGCTGGACACCTTAAAAGTCTGTGTTGGACCATTTTGGGGTGTTTTAGGGTATCTGGAATGACATTGGGCACAGTCCTTAAGGAATTTTTGGCCATTGTGGATGAAAAACATCCACAACAAAGTGAGTTAACATCTGACCATCAACTACTTCAGCTGAGCCTGACTGAATGAGAGAGACACAAAACAGGGATCCAAAATCCCAGACCTTCCCTTTCCAAACACCAAGCCTTGTCTCTCATTCCTTAAATCCTCCACCCTCCCAGCCAGGATGCAGACAGGTACCAGTGACCCACCAGGGGATGGGTGGGCTGTCCCCTGCCCCCCAGAGGTGTCCCCAGGCTCTCACCTCCTCTCCCATGGCCCCTCAAAGGTGTCCCCAAGCTCTCACCTCCTCGCTGTACTTGCCCACGTAGGAGTAGATCTCGGAGAGCGCGCTCATGGTGTTGAACTCGTTCATGTGCATGCGGGACTGCTCAGCCAGGTAAGCATTCATGTCCTGGTCACTGATTGCTGGCATCTTGGCAATGTCTGAGTAGTACCTGAGGGGCACAAACACAGGGGTTTCTTGAGGGGAAGAGAAGGAGATCAAGAAGTGAAAGCCACAAGCAAAACAGAGAAAAAAACTCCACACATAGTGTTGGGTTTTTCTGGTTCCTGAGTGAAACACCTGCTCATGCTCTTCTTTTACAGCAAGAAAGGATGATTTAGCCAAGGTGGAAATGACTGAGCACTCATCCTGAGCACCACATAGGTCTTGTATTCACCCCAATCTGAGAATGAAGCCCCAAATCCGCAAACAAAAAGGGAAAAAAAAAATCCACACGTAGTGTTGGGTTTTCTGGTTCCTCAGTGCAATACCTGCTCATGCTCTTCTTTTACATCTAGAAAGGAGACTTAGCCAAGGTGGAAATGACTGAGCACTCACCCTGAGCACCAGCTATGTCTTGTATTCACCCCAACCTGAGAATGAGGACCCAAATCCGCAAACAAAAAGGTAAAAAAAAACAAACGCCTTGTGTTGGGTTTTTCTGGTTCCTCATACACCTGCTCATTCTCTTTTACAGCAAGAAAGGTGACTTTGCCAAGGTGGAAATGACTGAGCACTCATCCTGAGAACCACATATGTATTGTATTCACCCCAATCTGAGAATGAAGCCCCAAAGAGTATCCTGTAAACTTTCCCAGTCAATAGTAGCTGGATTGAAGCTGGATCATTTTGTGAGATATTCAGGGGCTTTTAGCCCTGCCTCTCTTCCCAGGGAGACCTTGCTGCCCGCTGAGAGCTCAGGATTTCACTCCCACACACAGAAAAACCCCAAATATTTGTATTTTTTCCTTGCACCATTCTCACCACTACATCTGCTCCCATTTCTGGCATCCCCCACTTTCCACACTCAGTCCAGTCTATCCCAACAACTCTCTTGCTCAGCATCTCCTTTTTTGCCCCATATTTTAAGCTGGCCTGATATTTGTGGCAACAGCATTCAATTCCAGTCTGACTAGGAAAAAAATCTGCTTTTCCTAGAAGAATCTGCTTTTCCTAGGAGTCAACAGCATTCCCCTGGAACTCAGGAGGACTGGGGGATTTATCCATAGGCTCTGGATCCCCCAGAACCATTGCCCAGCAGGCTTCATGCGCAGAGTGATGTCTCTTTAAGGAAGTTGCTATTTTGGATGTCCTTCCTCCCCTGGGTAAGGCAGGTCTTGGAGGACAAGGTTTGCAGAAGGTAATCAGTCACTGTCACTCGCAGCTGTGCTCTGCTGTCAACTGGTTAATTAGACACCATCATTTACATTTTTAATTTCTGCAATTTGACATTTTGTGCAGAAGGAAAAAAAAATAAGAAGAAGAAGGAGCAAAAAAAAAAAAAATAAAAAAGCAGCCCATAGCTGCAGCAATCCACAATTTTATAATTAGGAGGCAGAGGGGACGGGGAGCCAAAAGAGCTGACAGGTGTCCTGTAAACAGCGTGGAGACACCTGCTGAGATGGGGGCTGTGTGCCACTGCAGAGGAATTGGACATGGAAATGCCGTGTGGTGAGCATCCTTGAGGTGGGAGAGTGGGAAAATACTCCATAACAGAGCAGCATAAGCAGCTGCTGGAGTGCAAGACAGAGCAGTGCAAGAGCATGGGGGGAAACCCTTTCACACCAGGAGGCTCCAGCTGTGCTCAGTCTGGTCTTGTGCCCTCCACTCCCACCCTGATTTACCCCAATGAGTCAGTCCCTGTTGGTAACCTGGTTTTGGTGGTGGGATGCTGATGTAATCCTTCGCAGAGGGAAGCACAGGAGGCAGAGGTCCTTCTTGCTTGACATTTTCCAAAGCTAAACTCTGTTTCACCATAAAAACTCGTGCAAACCTCATTAATTTTACTGCAACTTCCAGCAGGCACAGAAACATCTCTCTCCCTGGAGCCCTGGCATTTTGTCTTCTGGGCTTAGGACCAGCCAGAAATCTTTGTCTAACTCAGTCCTGTGGTCTAAATGTTCCTCATTGCCAGTGCTCCAGTGAAAAGTGGTGTGGGTTTGATTTTCTTTACACTCTGCCTGACCCCCAGTCCCCAGGGATTGAGGTGGACCTGGGGATCCAGGTACAGGTGGGCCTGGAAAGTTGTTTGTGAATAAAGTGAGCACCTGGAAATCCCAGGAGGTGCTGTCCTGCAGAACTACACCCAGGAGAAGATGCTGAGCAGGAGGAATTAATATTTCTTAGACATTTGCCAGTTGCAGAAAAATTTCAACAGGTCGTGACATCACCTGCTGGAGAAGATCAGATCTGTGCTGCACACAGGAGTTGGTGGCATGCATAACATGGCTGGGAAAACAGGCAATCTTAGGGTCAAAGAGCAAGGAATTTTAGGGTTAAAAAGCAAGGTGTGCCTTGGCACTGGAAAAAAAAAATCCACATGCCACCAGCACAATTCACAGACCTGTGGGGAAAACAGGCTGCAAAGCAGTGGAATACATTGATTTATGGCACCTGAAAAAGGAGCAGCTCCTCATGAATGTTGAATAGGCACCCTCCTGATGGGTGACATGAGAAGGGGGCTCACCACAGCAAAAATAAATGGGGTTGCTGGAGGAAATCAGAGGTGCCAGTCTGGCTCTGACAAGAAGTTAAAATCCTCATTTTCCTCTCTGGCTGAGCTGTCACCAAGTGGTGGCAGGATAGTGGGCGTAGGGACAGGGTGCTCCCAAAAACTGGAGCACAGACACACTTACCAACTCCTTCTCCAAGTTTGTCCTGTTTCCTTTCCACCTGGTAGCAGACAGACTCTTGAGTCTGTGACTCACAAGGGTTTGAAAGCTCCCCACCCCTCTCCAGCCTTTCAGAGATTATTCCCCAGAAGCACAACACTCCTGTGACTCATCCAAACAAGGAAAAGCAGCAGGAAATGTTCCCTGGAGCCAGGGATGGCATGCACAGATCTGAGTTTCAAGAATCACAGTTCCAGGGCCCTGGCCATGACAGACTCCCAGGATGTGATCTCAGTGTTCTGGGGTCACAGGCCATCACCCACCAAAGTATTCTGGTCTTCTCCAGACTCAATTCCCTGGCATCTCACACCTAAACAGTAATTTCCCATTAAACCAAGGTGTTTTGTGGCAAAAATAAAAGAGAAAGAAGTGGAAACAGACATGTACCAATGCCTCAATCTAGCTGAGTGAGAAGATGTAATATCCTTCCATCCAAATTCTGCCATGGCCCAGTGACTTATTTATGCAGAAGAGTCTCTAATGAAGCCATCACCGTGCTCTCTAAAGAAATGATGAATGTGTGTATTAAAGCATCCTAGCAGGGAGATGACAACATCCCTGCTGAGTCTTTATTTACCTTCCATTCCAGCCCAGATCCTCAGAGGTACTTAGAGCCTCTCTGCCATTTGCATACCCCTAATGCAAAAACCACTGAGGAGCTGTCACCAAACCCCAGAGGCCCCTTGCATTCCCACTGCTGGAATTTGCTGCCTGTGCTGCTTCCATCAGCCCTGCAGCTGACAGGTCCCACAGCACAGCTGGGCTGGGAGGCAGTGCCAGGGGTAGAGAGGGGCTCTGTCACCTGTGGAGGGACACCAGGTCTCACCTGGGACAGGGACAGGGCTCTGACACACTTCCACAGCCAGCAGAAGGTTGGCAACACAACATTGAGCCATATTCTCTCTGAATGAGACAGAAAATAGCAAAGCAAAGCAGTAAATGCAGTTTAATCTGCTCCCAAAAATGAGAATCATGAGCAGATTTGCTGCTATTGCTGTACTCCAGTTTTGTTCATCTTCAGTGGATCCTTCCCCAGCTGTTTCCAGAGGATCCTCAGATTGAGGATCTTCTGATCCAGCCTTATGTGTCTGAGTTTCCCTGGATTCACAGGAGAAGCCTCCATTCTTGCCTCAAGGCTCTCCATCCTCTGATGTGACCACAGGAAATTTGTTCATTAGGCTTCATAAGCAATTAAAATTATGAGGAATTGGGGTGAACCCATCATTCCAGTATTCCAGGATGTGAGGATAACCAGGCCATGGGATGTGTCCTCACAGATATAAAGGGAAAAACAACTCACCCCAGCCTGCCTTGAATGGAGAGAGAGCCCAGGAGACCCTCCAGTGCCACTGGAGGATGGAGAAGGATTTGGGATGTACCAGGATACAGCTGGCACTCTTCTACTGAAAAAATAATTATTCTTGTTCCTTCCAACCTCATCTTTCCCTGGGTTGCGTTTTTTGTTTTGTTCTGTTTTGTTTTGTTTTATTTTCCCAAGGAAAGCAACACAACAGTGACCTGGGCATCCATCACAGCGACCTGGGAATACATTTTGTCCTCTGTTTATCCAGGGATAAATGCTCTTTCCCTCGGCACCGACAGGGAAAGGCTCCTTAGTGGAGCTGTTTCACAAGAATGACTGTGCCTGCTGCCGCTCAGTAACTCATTAACTCATCAAAAGAGAAGAGAAAAGCCACGTTTGCCAGTGCTCCCTCCCCAGCCCCAAATTTCCCAGCACAGCCCATGGTTTAGGCAGCTTAGCATGGAGCTAATTGCCTTCCAAAAGATCTTTTTGTCATGGCTGTTGTTTGTCGCTGGGATGGGACTGCACTCATTAATAATCATTTTAGCATATGAAAAGCTTGTAACGAATCCATGTGCTGCAGACGGCAGACGCAATTACAGCAATAACATAATTAGGGTTATGCAATAGCCGGCTGGATCCAGACCACTGAAGGATGGAGAGGTGTGTGAAAGGGATATGGGGGGCTCTTCCAGCAGGGAAGGGCTGGTAGAAAGCTTGGGAACAACCAGCTCTGTTTTTGGGATGCACTGGAGCATTGCAAGGACATGCACTGACACAGAATGGCACTTGGAGTTTCCTGGGAGCATCTGAGCTGCTGGTGAGGCACTGGAATAGATTACCCAGGGAAATCCAGAGATTGCCCATCTCTTGAAGTGTCCAAGGCCAGGCTGGATGGTATTGAAACAGGATGACCCTCATGGCAGGGAGAAATGATGAGGAGGATTCCATCTTATCAGAAGGATAATTAATGACTTTATTTTACTATATTAGTCTATACTGTATTGCATTATATTACATTACATCTAAACTGAATCTGCCAAGCACTCAGCTCTGCACACACTGCACAGAATCTTGTGACTGTCACCAACAATCCTCACACACACACACATACCTGGTCCTGGCAGGCCAAGGAAACAAAACACCATCACTTTGGGTAAACCATCTCCATAGTGCATTCTACTTTTGCACTAACACGGGCACAGGAAATGAGAAAGAATTGTTTTTCCTTTCCCTGAGGTTCAGAGAATGTGAATCTCAGAAATATTCTTGGGAAGTCGTGCTTTGTTTTTCTCTGTGAAGAGAAATGTGGGGCTACACACTTGGCCAAGGAAACCAAACACCATCACTTTGGGTAAACCATCTCCATACTGCATTCTACTTTTGCACAGCAAATGATAAGAATTGTTTTTCCTTTCTCTGAGGTTCAGAGAATGTGAATCCCAGAAATATTCTTGGGAAGAACTGTGCCTTGCTTTTCTCTGGTGGCAACAGGCTGTGGCTTGGAGCACCCTGGGACAGTGGGAGGTGTCCCTGCCCATGGCAGGGGTGGAATGAGATGAGCTTCAAGGTCCCTTCCAACCCAATCTGTTGAACAATTCTGTGTGTGCAAGCCCTAGAAAAGGAAATGCTTTTATTTTGCTTGTTCATGGCTTTTTCTGCTGCTTGTCCCCTCAGAATAAAGAGTGAGGGCTGATGGGCAGCTCTGCCTCGGTGGCTGAATTGTGAATTTGTGCACAGGTAGAGCCTCTGGGAGAGGAGATAACCCAGCACCACCTCAGAGCAGAGAATGTGTGGGGCTGCACCCTCCCCATATGGACACATCTTCATCTTGCCATCTTTGCTGCACTGTGTAAGAACAGCTTTTTAGCGTGACGAGAAAACACTGGGACGATTTTATTTTACTTTTTTTTTTTTTTTTGAGATGAAAAGTGAAGAAAGACAAGTGAGCAATCTTCAGATACGCCAAAAGCTGCCCCAGAGAGGCAGGGAATGAGCTGTACCCCCTGCCACGGCCATGCCTGAGCTTTAATTACAGCCAGAGAGATTTTGGCTTCTCAGCAGGGAAAACACTGATGGGAAGGACAGGGAAGCACGGGAATGAATTGCCGGAGGACAGCAGAGGCTCTGTTGTTGGAGGCCTTTAAGATGAGGGTAGACAAGCATCTGTCAGGAAGGCTTTAGACAGAGCTGATCCTGCCCTGAGGCAGGAGATGGTCGGGTTGACCTCCCGAGGCCCCTTCCAGCACTGTTTTTTATTATCTCTTCCGACAACACCCCCTGCCTTGACCTTTGGTATGCTACTTCTTGAGCCTTCCTTCCAGCAGAGAGAGAGGGGGCACAGAAAACTCATTTTTTTAAAGCAGAGCCAGGATTTGCACATCTCTTTTTTAAAGCCCTCAGAGTTTCTCCTTAAAACCTCAATAACTCACAATGTTAAGGTACATGCAACTTTTCATTGCTTTAAACCGGTCCAGTTTGTCTTTCTTTCTAAAGTTAGCTGTAAAGTGGCCAACAGACATCACAAGCATTGCACAGGTAGAGATTTCTCAGTGATTTGAGAGCCCTGAAACCCCAGGCTGACACATCAGGTAGATGAAATCCCAAATGGGTACAGGATGTCTGTTTTGTGTACTCCAAACATGCTCATAAAGCTCTTCTTAACAAGACCTAGACCTCTACATCTAAAGGGTAATGGGATGCAAATCATAGCTGCTGCATGAATCATCAATTCAAAAATGGTTTGGGTTGGAAGGGACCTTAATGATCATCCTGTTCCAAGCCCCTGCCATGGCAGGGACACCTTCCACTGTCCCAGGGTGCTCCAAGCCCTGTCCAACTGGGTCTTGGACACTTCCAGAGATACAGAGACAGCCACAGCTGCTCTGGGTAACCTGTGCCAGGGCCTGCCCACCCTCTGAGTAAAGAATGTCTTCCAAAAATCTCACTTAAATCTCTCCCTTTTGGTTAAAAATTGTTCCCCCTTCTCCTAAAAGTATCTGTACTTTTAAGGAAAAAAGGTAGATGGGATCATGGCATCAGGAGCAGCACCAGCTGGGTCAGGCACTGTTTGCAGCCAGGTTAACACAATGAAATGCAAATGTTCTAATTCTGAACCCACATATCAAATCACTTTAAGCTTCTTTTGATCATGAACCTAGCAAACCTATTTTGAACGGTCTTCATTGGATGACTCCTAAGTTAAGAACACTTGTGATGTCTCCTTTAAGTTTTTCTTAGAGGGGCCCTTTTCAATGCACAATAAGCAGCCAAAAGGAGACCGGGTCCCTGCAGGGATGAGGAATAAAAAAAAGAGCACCAGATCCTCTCCTTGCAGCCCTGCAGGTGTTTTGGGCACCAGTGTGAAATGGAAAAACTCTTTGACTTCTGCTTTTTGTGCTCTGCCCCTTTTCAGTCTCCCACATCCTTGCCTCCGTGCCAGGCTTCAGTAGGGAAACATCATATTGATTGTGATGCAGGCAATTAAATGGTGTTAATGAAGTTCAAACAAGTGTTATCATAAGCTTGGCAGCATGGAGAGAAATGAAAGGTCAGCCACAGCCCTTTGTCATTTTTCAGTGTGGTGTTGAATGCTAATGAGGCAGTCCCAATTAGAACAGGCTCCCCTTTGTATTGCTTGGGGATTGCATCAAATGCTCCCAAGTTCTCCAGATTTCCAGGCTCAAAGGGGACATTTGAAGTAAACTTGAAAAGATGCAGATCTGAAGCTGCTCTAATGTAAATTCAGCAGAGCCTATGGAGTTTTACTAACAGAAGTCAGATGAGATTCTGCTCTATCGTTACCATTCTTTTCCACTTTTTTTTTTTTTTTAATGATAATTGAAAAGCCTCCACTTTGTTTTAGAACTCCAGCCTGACTCTTCGTGGTGGCTTCAACAAAAGCCAAATAGCCTGTCCCAATTTCCTGGGTTAATCGTCCTGCCTCATCAGGCCTCATGTTCTGCAGCAGGAAATCCAAGATGTGTCTGCACCAGGACACTTTTTAACCACGTATTTCCAGCTCTCTGTGTCCCATTTGAACAGGGAACCTGCTTTTTCCCAAAAGCCAGAATTTCTCAGCTGGATTGCTTCAGCAGGCAGAGTCCACCTCTGCTTCCAACAATGTCATAAAAGGGCTTTCATAAAATCACAGAATAGTTTGGGTTGGAAGGGACATTTAGAAGTCATCTAGTCCAACCCCCCTGCAATGAGCAGGGAGCATCTTCAACTAAATTTAACTGATGTAAAATAATCTTTCTATTGCTGTTGTCAGCAAATCCACTATCTTGAATAATTATAGAAATGGGCACTGAAACAACCAACCTCCCAAAATGTCATGGAAGATGTCCATTTCTTATATAGTTTTCCATTAAGTTGACAAGAAATTACAAAAATTGGTAAATTTTAAAATGTCTTAATTAGTCATTGTCATGCATCCTGATTCTGAAGGCAACACTTGCCTCACCACAAAGAAGTAAGTGAAAACATGAGAAAATCCCACGCTAAAACATGAGCCAAACAAACAAATAAAACCAGGGAAGATTCCTGACAGCCTTGCTGTTGAAATCTTTTGGAATCAAATTTCCAGTTGACCACCCTGTGGTCAACTGGTGAGGCCAGAAGCTGTAACTATTCCCTTCCCAATACACATTCCCAGATGGAAAAGAAATGTTTGAAGGATTGGAGGGAAGTCCTTTCATCCCTGCCTCCTTCTCATGGCAAGGTCATTCCCTGCTCTGAGTTTTGTGAGCCCTAAAGGTGAAAGAAAGGAAAGAGAGAAAAGAGAGAGAAGGAAGGGAAGGGAAGGGAAGGGAAGGGAAGGGAAGGGAAGGGAAGGGAAGGGAAGGGAAGGGAAGGGAAGGGAAGGGAAGGAAGGGAAGGGAAGGGAAGGGAAGGGAAGGGAAGGGAAGGGAAGGGAAGGGAAGGGAAGGGAAGGGAAGGGAAGGGAAGGGAAGGGAAGGGAAGGGAAGGGAAGGGAAGGGAAGGGAAGGGAAGGGAAGGGAAGGGAAGGGAAGGGAAGGGAAGGGAAGGGAAGGGAAGGGAAGGGAAGGAAGGGAAGGGAAGGGAAGGGAAGGGAAGGGAAGGGAAGGGAAGGGAAGGGAAGGAAAGGAAAGGAAAGGAAAGGAAAGGAAAGGAAAGGAAAGGAAAGGAAAGGAAAGGAAAGGAAAGGAAAGGAAAGGAAAGGAAAGGAAAGGAAAGGAAAGGAAAGGAAAGGAAAGGAAAGGAAAGGAAAGGAAAGGAAAGGAAAAAGGGATGGCTTGGAGTAACCCAGCTCAGCTCCATTTCCAGACCTCTAAATCCAGTCATGTTTTAATCCAGAGTGCCTCAAGTTGCGTACAATCTACCACTGACTAATTAACCCTCTTAGAGTTTCCTCTTTCTCAAAGAAGTTTGTTTGATTTCAGGTTTTTCTGATTTACTCAACCACTTCTTAAACTCCCTGACTTTTTATCTCCTGATTCACTCTTTGAAGAAGTCTAGTGGTCTTGAAGGATGCCATCTCCAGCTGATGCTGACTACAGAAATAGCTCCAACCAGCACTGGAAGCCTTTGGATTTGGAAAAAACTCCCTCAAAGCACAATCGCAGAATGGAGAGAAGGAATTCATTAGCTCAGGGTAGAACTCAAATTATATTTTATTCATCCCTGATAGGTTTTTTCTTTCATCTCCCACAGCATCCAGGTGCCACTGCCTTGAGTCAGTGGAACTGACACACAAAAATAAAAGCAGGGAGGAAGCTCTAACCATATTCCAAAACCTGCAGTCTCCCCTTGGGCTTCAGTTCAAGTTGTCAGACATCAGTGCAGATAACAACCCAGCACATGCTGGGGACAGGAATCCAGGGCTGTTTACAAGCAGCAGGAGGTGTTATGTACCTCGTTTGCAAACCCAGTTGTTTGGGAAAACTTCCAAGGAAATGCAGCACCTATTGCTGAAGATCACTGGGCACCAGGATTTAGCTCAAAAAAATTGTAAAGTGAAATCAATACTGGAAAAAAATAAAACAAAATGGAAACTGCAGCTTTTTGTTGAGAAAAGGGAAAAAAAAGTGTTTGTTGGATCAGGAAATATCTCATTCTCCACTTAAATACCTCAGTTTGTCACTCACATGTAGCATCTCCAAGAATAAAATCAACCCCTTTGAGATGAAAACCATTATTTGTCTACAGAAACAGTCCAACCACACAGAGTGTAGCTAAAGCATCACTAGAGAATGACACCTTTGGGTCACTGTTGGTGCAAACTCGATTTCTAAATGGAACCTCCAACACTTGTTTCCCATTATCCAGGTCAATCCAGCAATCAGCCTCAATACGTTCTAAGAAACTTGGACACGGTACCAAAAGTAGGTCATAATTAAGCAAGGTAGCTCATAAGAGCCTTGCAGGTTGCCTAGAAACGACATTTGCTGAAGTGTTTAACCACGTCTAAAAATAATTGTCCAGACAAATCACAGACCAATGGGAGAATTGTTGGGAAAAAAAGCTGCCTCGTGCCGAGTAGGGGATGGAGCTCTTTGATCAGCCACACTCCTGTCACAAAACGAGAGAAAACCATCCCCAGCAAAGGCAATACAGGGATTTATAGCCCAGTGTGAGGTGTCTGCAGCAGCAGAGGCCTTGTACAGCCTGCAGGACATGGTGTCAATTTTAGGCCATGCCTGGGAAGTCATCCAGAGTAAATCAAGGCTGGAAGCTGGATGCAGTGCGCAGGAATGATCTGTAGGATAAACCCGCCTTTGTATTTACAGAGCAGCAACTGTTCCCCATCTGTGCAGTTCCCAAACCTGTCAATAATGCCAGGCAAGTGCAGAATATTGGAAAGCAAAGCCCAGCTCCTGCTGGATGAAGAACAGGATGTGCTGTTTGCTTGTCCTGGGGGAAACCCTATGGAAAATGAGGCCCCAACATGCTGCAGGAATAGATGTTCTGCTTGTGTTCCCTGTGGAGCAGCTTTGCCAGGCACTGACCCTTGGTACAGCAGATGGAAGTACAGCCACAGGTCTTGGGAGTGTGGACAAAATGCTTGGAAAGACCTCTGACCTGACATAAAATACCTGCAGAGCTTCAGTCAGCAGCCTGTCAATTGTCTGGCATCTCACTCAAGGCAAAGAACCTCTAAGGGAAGTTGCTGGGGGATAATTATAAATCCCTTGGGATCCAGACAGTGTGGGGACTGTCTCAATGGTGCTGAGAGCAGCAAACCACTCCAGGCCTGTGTGGAAAGGCTGAGAAGTCTGTGTGCTTCCCAGGGTTCACACACATCACCTCCCCTTCCTTCCTCCCTCTGCCACTTCTCAAGAGTTTCTCCTCAAAGGAAATAATGATGGCAAACACCTTCAGCTCCCACCATTAACTAAATTTCCATCTCTGCTGCAAGGCACAAGGCTAATGTAGAGATTTCCACTTAGCAAAAGCTTGAGACAAAAAAGCCCCAAGGGCAGTTTCCAAAAGCAACAGTGATGCTGCCTCCTACCTCCACCCACAAAGCAGAGCTTGGTTGTGTCACTTTATGTCATTCTGTTGGAACCCTGGGTGTTGAGAATTTCAGACTTGCTGTGCTGCAGGCACTGACCCCCAAGAGAACCCTGCACTGACCTGAGGCCTGGAGAAGCTTCCAAAATTCAATGATAGCACTGGGATTGTGGGTGTGCAGTTTGAACAGAAGTGTGTGATATCACAGGGTGGGAAACTCAGAGTTTAAGGGTTTAGAATATAATAATATATATAAAGCAAGATGGCGGGTTTAGGGTAGTGGTTGGTCCTTCTTCTTCACCTTCTTCTCCATGGGTTTGGGTGGTTTTGTGTAATTGGATAAAAAAATCCATATTGCGGGCATGGGTGGTTAGTTACTGAGTTAAAAGTAAAAACAATTTAGGTGTAATTTTTTAAATTTTTAATAATCCTTAAAAGGCCTTGTAGAGATAGATATGGGACCATTTTGTATCTTGTTAAAGTACTGTAGAACTCACAGCTCGTGAGACTGTAACATAGATAAGAATTAATCAGCATCTGAGTACGAATACGAAATTCCCTCTCTGCGCATTTAATCCCAACCCTGACCCAGGCAGAAAAAGAAGATAAAGAATAGACATCATTGCATAGCTGAAACTCACCTTTCCACCCAGTTCTTGTAGCTGGGGATGTCCTTGGCGTAGAGGAGCTTGTTGGAGGGGGAGTCTTTGCCCAGGCGGTGCTCTGAGGTGGAGCAGGAGTCCATGAAGGTCTGAGCCACCACGGACAGGCAGGCGTCTGTGATGCTGTTTTTGTGAATGTCGAACACAAACTGGGGGTTCTTGATCATGTTGACCCAGAACCGCAAGGGGAGGCTGCAGGAGAGGTGGCAGAGGGGACACAGTCAGGGCACAGCTCACAGGAGACACCACAGCAGCAAATGGAGGGTGGGGATCAAAGATCAGGCTGTGGATATGGAGATTCTGGGATAAACTTTTCTATGCAATGAATCCCTCCCCTACAAAGTCTAGGAATATCCTTTTGTCCCTGCAATCCTTACAAGACAGATTTTGTGAGTCTTAGAGTCAATGCAATCTTATTGAAGGCACCCATAAATTAATGGGAGTAAAATTTAGGTGATGATGACAAAGACTCTGGATCTGGATATGAAGATTCTGGGATAAACATTGCTACGAAATGAATCCCTCCCCTACCAAGTCTAGGGATGGCAGAGACATCACCTTTTGTCCCTGTGATCCTTACAAGGCAGATTTTGTGAGTCTTAGAGTCAATGCAATCTTGTTGAAGGCACCCATAAATTAATGGGAGTAAAATTTAGGTGATGACAAACACTCTGAATCTGGATATGAAGATTCTGGGATAAACTTTGCTATGCTATGAATTCCTCCCTTACGAAGTCTAGGGAAAGTAGAGACATCGCGTTTTGTCCTTACAAAACAAGGCAGATTTTTTTCAGTCTTAATACAATCTTGTTGAAGGTGCCCATAAATTAATGGGAGTAAAATCTGGGTGATGATGACAAACACTCTGAATCTCTCTGTGTTAAGTTGCAATGGAAAGTTGACCCTGTTGGTTGCTCCATCAGATGAAGAGAGACATTGAACCCACAGAAATTATTATGGTATGGGTTATGAAGCACTGGGACAGGTTGCTCAGAGAAATTGTGGCTGCCCCTGGATCCCTGGAAGTGTCCAAGAACAGCTTGGACAGGGCTTGGAGCAACTTGGGATAGTGGAAGGTGACCCTGCCATGGTGGAGGTGGCACTTGATGAGTTTAAGGTCCCTTCCAACCCAAACCATTCTGGGATTCTACACCTTTGTCATTGAGGGACTTGGCTTTTAGCTCTCACAGCAATCCCATGGGAAGAGAGGCAGGTAGAGCTCCCAGGTGGAGACTGAGAATGCTCATGGCACACCTGTAGGTCACCATGTCCTGTCACTCTCTGCTGCTCCAGCCCAAGCCTGCACACAATCCCAGTACCCTGAAGCAGTTTCTACATGACAGGGAAAGCCCCATTGCCTCAAGGAAAAAAAAAAAAAAGGAACTGGGAAACCAGTACCACAGCCTTTGATATGAAAATATATCTGCCCTAACCAAGGAAAAGCTATTCCAGTTGCAACCCAAAGCCCTTTTCCCCCTTTTTCTCCAAAGAGCAGCTCATTTGTATGAGATGCCCTGAGGTACATGTATGAGGTACCTCCAGCCTTTGCCTGGAGCCTTTTGTCAGGGCAGATGCATTGCAGTGATCAGGCCCAGGAGCTGGGATGTGTCACTGAGCACAGAGACCAGCCCGTCTCTCTCTCTCAGGCAGATTGCTAAATCTACCCTCACTCTCTGCATCTTTCAGTTTAAAAAATTCTCCTGAAATTCAGAACAAACTCCCCAGTTCCTCCCATTTGCTGATTGCATTCACAACACTGTAAAAAACTCATCCCTGAGCCTGATGGATTTTGGGTAACAACTTTCCTGACATTGTTTTCCTGAACCTCTGTGTGTTCTCCTGAGCAGCAAAATTACAGAACAAATGTAAGGAAAGCCCCACAAAGGGAATCTGGTCAGCCAAGTTCAGGAGAAGAGGGAGATGCTGGAAAACACAGAATTATAGAGTCCTTTGGGTGGGAAGAGGCCTTAAAGATTATACAGGTGTAGGGACACCTTCCACTATCCCAGGTTGCTCCAAGCTCCATCCAACCTGGATTTGAACAATCCAGGGATGAGACAGCCACAGCTTTTCTGGACAGCCTGTTCCACAGGGTCTCAGGGAAGAATAAGTAAAAAATGTCAATGAGACATGATGGAGTTGTGGGAATTTAGGCTGGGAATGGAGAATCATCACTGGGGGGATGAGGTGGATGGGTGAACCTTGCAGAAGGCCTTGTGCAGGTGTTTGGTGAGGAGCAGAGTGTGTGTTTGTGTGCCTGGCTGTGGGGAGGGGACAGGGGATGATGTCCCTGGCTGGGAATAAAGGAGCCCTGTGATGTGGCTTTGAGTTAATTTGATCTGATTGAACAGATTTCTTCACACTGCCCCTTTTCCCACAAACACACACGCTCTGCCTTCCCCCCTCCCCCCTTAAATAAACCTCCTGCTCATTTAGGCTGAGTGGCTGCAATCAGCCTTAGATTAGCGCCGCAGATAATGTTAATAATATGCTAATGTTTCATTAGTTGAAAGCCTCTTTGGTGCATGGGGTTTCTTTTTTTATGTCACCGGCGCTGTGACGATCTGCCAACTGCATGGCTGGGAAAAGGAAAAAAATGCATGAGCTGGGAGCCCCACGGCTCTCCTCTGCTGCTCCTTTTATAGTCCCTGTGTTTGCACAGGAGAAGGGGAGGGAGCCATTCCCCAGGGAGCTCTTTCAAACTGGGAGACTCAGCAGAAAGGAGATTTTTTTCCACTGATCCTGGCTTTTCCCACTGTCCCATTGCAGGGATGAAGAGCTGGAGCAGGGGGCTGATGTCACACTTTGTCCCTGATGTCACACTTTGCCACTGATGTCACCCTTTGTTACTCACTCCAAAGAACACTCACATCCAGCTCCATGTGTGGGCAAACAAATAGGGCTGGGAATTAAAACACCCAGTGCACATGAAGCCAGTGGTGTTGAATACTCTCCCATTCTTCCCTAAATATTCCTATGTGAGCCTGGGCATATTCTGGCATCTTCTGCATATTCCTATGCAGCAGGGGGCTGATGTCACACATTGTCCCTGATGTCACACTTTGCCACTGATGTCACCCTTTGTTACTCCAAAGAACACTCACATCCAGCTCCAGACCCTTTAAATACCTTGCACCATTGGAGATGCTTTCCTGGCCTCTACCCAGGAGGGTACAAATCTCCTGTGGGCGCTCCACATCCTCTGAGGATGTCTTGGGAACCTTAAAATTCTCAGTTGGTATGAGATACCTCTGTGTCGGCAAACAGATAGAGCTGGGAATTAAAACACCCAGTGCAGACAAAGGCAGTGGTGTTGAATTATCTCCCATGCCTCCCGAGATATTCCTATGTGAGCCTGGGCATATTCTGTATATTCCTGTGCAGAGCTTGGGCACTGCAGCAATTAAAAACTTAATTTTTCCTCATCAAATCCCTCACAAATCCTTCCATTTCCATGTAATACAGGGCAAACTAGGACCTGTTTAGCCAAAAAATGCTGATCCTTTAGATTTTGGGATCTTCCGACTTCTCCATGGGCTTGGCCAGACTGAGCCTCATCCTTTGAGCCCCACACCAGTTTCCTCAGCTCTTCCAGCAGCCAGATCCCAAAGACACTTCCCTTTGGTCCCCTTCCAGCCCAGTACCCATGCTGGGCTGTGCTGGGCTGTCTCACTCACTCACCAGTTGCTTTTCCAGGTGTGCCGCACGTGGGGGTCGTGGATGTTGTGCTTGTCTGCCTGCTCATCCAGGAAATCAAACATGTACTTGATGGCCAAGGGGAGGGCACTGCCACGGTGGGCAGTGCTGAAGATGGTCTCAAAGAGGTCGTCCACGAATTTCTGCAGGGTGCCCTGGTGGGAGAAGGAAGGAAGGAAAGAAGAGCATGAGGTACAAGTGTGCAGAGGACGTTGAATTTTGGTACCCCACTGACACAGGGTATGTCTGCGGATAAACCAATGTGTGATAGAAAATTGAGGGCTCTCTATCAGTTAAATGCGACATGACCTGAGAATTTCAATACAAATGTCTTTAAGCAGGAATGTTCATCATCACAAGAACCATTACACCTCATTTCCACACGGATTCCTCTCTCTGCATCCCATCCTCAATGCTTCAGCGCATCCATCAGACAAAACCCAGCCATTTTCCAGGCTGGCTTTCACCCGGGGCCATCTAAACTGGGAAGAGAAGTCTGTAGAAGGTGTCACAGAGACAAAAAGGACAAGAGAACCTAGAGAGGTGGGTGGTTAATGTGTGACCAGCATCCTAAACTACACAAACTTCATTCCCAAGAGGCCTCCTCATCTTTTATTCCCCACTGGCAGGAGAATCCCAGACTGAGGGCTTGGAGAGTCACTCTTGTGAGGACAATTGACTTTTAACAGGAAGGAGAGGAGCTGGAATATGTGAGGGTGGCCAGGCTTGGAAAAGGGGACAGCTGAGGAGTTCTAGGCTGGGTTTGGGGTGGAACCAGGCAGGACACGTTTTCTCTGTCACCAGAGCATTTATGTGTGGATAAATAGCTGCTAAAATAACCAAAAATCAACTGAATCTCCAACAACCATTCCCTGCTATGAAAAATTTCCTCTCCTGCAAGATAAAACTCTGCCCTTTCTCCAAGGACCTAGGGAAGAAATGTCTCCTTTCTAGAAACAAAGCCCCGGGTTCCACCAGAGTGGCTCAAGTTTACCTAGAGCTAACAAACACTTAATTAGAAAGCTGGTGTCTCTGGCTGATTCACCACCTGATTTATTCTTTGGGAAACAAACAGAGGCACCTTTTTGTTTGTGTGAACTCCTGCGGGGTGAACAAAGCCCTGCAGCACATCTGACTCAGAAAGGGCTCAGGAGGGGAAATCCTCTTGGTCTGACATGGGAGAGCTGCCCGCAGGTTCAGTTCCTGCAGGGAATTAGTTCTTTACATGCTCACCCTCACAAATGCCACAGAAACCTTTGAGGCTTTTAGGGGAGAGGCTCTTGGGTATCAGAGGTCAGAGATTTACCAGAATAAAAATCATTGTCAGTTTAACAAAGTCTTCCTGGGGATTGTATTATAGCAACTGCTCTCTCTCCTTCCCTCCCTCAAACGGCCACAATGAGAAAAGAAAATTGTTCAGCCCAAGAGGGGAAACAATAAAACTCCAACCTTCCTACTCTTTCTGTTGCTGTGCAGGTTTTACAGCTGCTTTCCAGGTATCTCCATGAAAAAACAACAGCAACAACAACAAAAAAACCCAAAACAAAAAAACACATACAAAAAACCCCCAAAAAACCCCAGCAACAACAAAAATAACAACAACAAAAAAAACCTCAAAACCAAACCAACCCAACAAACAAAAAAAGGAACAACAATGAAAAAAACACCCAACACAAAAGCCCAACCCAAGTGTTGAGTTTGTGACCCAGAACAGAAAGCAAAAGCAGTTCAGTGGTGGGGTAGGGGCTGCATCCCCAGATAACATAAATCAGCACCAGTCCAATGCTTGCTGGTCTACACCAGATGGGGCCTGAGCCCTGGGGAGCAACACTTTCCTTTTTCAATGTTTTTCACGTGCTGTGTGATCAATAAAAGCCTCCTGATGCCAGGGAATGGGGCATGGACCAGGGGCTAAAGACAAAGCTGCCTTTCCTCCAAATCCCTCTGCAGCTCAGCCAGCCTGAGTGAGGCTGCAGGGACAGCCAGACATCAGAGGCAAAATGAGCTGAGGAATAAATGAGCAGGTAAATTTGAAAAATAGGACTTAAACTAGTGATGGTAATGTGTCTGATGGACAAACTCAGGCAGCATTTGTGTGAGCACATGGAATTGTGTTTGTGCCTATTAATACCTGACCAAAATGAAAATGTTATGGATGCGTTTGGAGACTCAGGTCAGGATGTCCCTGCTCTGCCCCCGCTTGATTTCATCTGTACTTTCTCTCTGTGCATGCTGAGTTTTCATGTCTCATTGTAATGTCAATGTAACCCTCTCCAAGTCATCAGCACAAGAGTCTTTATTGGCCCAGGGAAAATGTGGAGGAGGATTTTTACCACAAAACTCAGGATTTTGTGGTATAGGAGCCATTTCAGACTGTGAGGCCTGACACATCTTTGGAGCTTGCTCTGAGCACCTGCCCTGGCTCTTCACTTGCTCAATTTTGGTACAAATTACAAACCACTATAATTGACAACTCCAGCACCTCCTGCTGTGCTTTCCCCACCAATCTCATGGCCCTGGATTGTTACTCCTCCTTGCTTTTTCAGTGTCTCTTTTTGGACTCTGCTTTCAAAGCTCAAGCTCCCTCCCCACATGCTCAGAACTCTCCCCTTGCTCTATTTTCCTTCTACCCTTCTCTTTTTACCCAACTTTGGCATCCTTTGAGCGGCCTCTCACTTCTTTCCGACAAGAAATTCCACCAAACTTTCAAACCCGCCCTGTCCCCTGCCCTCACCACATACCTTGGTGGCCAGTAACCTGGTCAGGTAGATCTCAGAAACCATCTTGCTGCCTCGGTCACCCTCTTTTTGGTCTCCATGCTCGTGGTTCTTGACCAGGTGCCACATCTTGACGCCGCTCTCCAGGTCGGGGGTGATCATGGGCGTGCGCGAGCGGAGGCTGTCGGGGCTGCCCGTGTAGCGGATCATGTTTTCTGCAGAGACATACACAAACAGGGGTTCCCACATGTCTCAGCAGCTCTTGGTGTTATAAGTAAAAATTTAATTATGTTAAATCAGTGTATAGTTCCATTATATTGTATTAATGATGTTATATTACTTGTATTATGTTAAGAGGCTGTCGGGGCTGCCCGTGTAGCGGATCATGTTTTCTGCAGAGACACACACAAACAGGGGTCCCCACGTGTCTCAGCAGCTCTTGGTGTTATAAGTAAAAGTTAAGTTATGTTAAATTAGGGAATAGTTCAATTGTATTGTATTAATTATGTTATATTAATTGTATTATGTTAAGAGTGGTTATTAGAGTGTTCTAGGAGAAGGGTCCAGGGTTTGGTGGAAGGGCAGTCTGGAGGGGCAAGGCGAGGTCAAAGAGGGATTGGATGGAAGATCTGACCATCATTCGAAGCCCTGCAGAAACTACTGGTCCAGAATGAACAGCATTAAAGACCAATGAGAAGCCTGGAAATGGACCAATCACTACATGGATCCAAAATGGACCAATCCTGGACTCAAAGGGGGCTATAAATGGGGGAGGTTCAGTTGGGTCAAAGTTCTTCTTTTTGGAAACTTGTTTTCTGGTGAGAACCCAGTGCACTTGGGGTTAGTGCACTGTTCTGTTTTTGGCTTGCTGTGTGGGTGCCTGGGCTTATCCTGGGTACTCTGTTCCTCGTAGCTATTTTAATAAACAAGAATCTCTTTCTCCAGATAAAGTTTGGCCTCATTCATATTCATAACATTGGCATTGGAGTTTTCAGGAATTCTGTTTGAGACATGCCACCAAGTGCATTTTTCAAAGCATTGTCCGCATGGTTGGCTCGGCAACCACGAGCCAGGTGTGAGGTCACCGAGCCAGGTGTGATGTCAATGTCTGCACTACTAAATTAAGTGAGGTTCAAACCCTGATTTCCAGCTCTCTATAATCTTTACCTCTTATCATGCTACCTGGCAAGTGTCACTGTCACTGTCAGACACTTTGGTTCAGGGGGTAGCACCAGTTCCTTTTGGTAACCAGTTCCTAAGTGACTGCTTTTCCCATATTTTATCCATGACATGCCATGCTGCTTAACATAAAAATATTGGTGTCTCTAATGTGATCTCCTATTTAGCTCCTCATCCCCAGATTTAGAAGGAGCTGCCTCCCCTCCCTCCCTTGGTATCAAAGCAAACAATTCCTGCCCAGCCATCTTCCTTACTCCCTGCTCCAAAATCTTATTTTGACAGAAATCAGCCAGAACCCCAGGTGAACACCCACAAATTTCCTCTCCAAGAATACTTTTAAGCTCCAAATTTTACCTCTCTTTGCCTCTGTGTGATGGCACAAGGCATTCCCCTCTCCCTGACGTTCTAGCAATGTTGCCTTTTCCAACCATAATTATCAGAAGTGTTGCACCTTTCTGTAGCAAGATCTGAATCAGCCTCATTAATGCATTACCAATCTCTACATATTAATTATCAGATGGAATATCCTTTTTTTCTCTGGATGCTGTTTTCTTAATTGCAATTAACAATCACTTTTTGACCCACCACATCTTCTCCTCCCCCTGCCTCCTTCCCTATTCCCTCCTCCTGAAAAAATCAAATGGCAAAAGAATTAAAGAAATCCAACAGAAATTAACCCCCCTCAAATCTTCCTTTCCAAAGGTCACTGTGTCTTTCAGTAATTGCAACAACATGGCAAAGAGGATGAATATTAATAAGGCCTCATGGATCATTCATGTCCTTGGAGAAAGTGGAAGGGGGCACCTCTGGACATTGAGTAACTGCTCTTTCCTTTAAGATAAAGGGAGTAAGGAGGATTGGAGATGCTTCCATAAATTAAAAATATGAATAAAGTGATATGACAGCAGCATTCAGGTTGGAGGGGGGGTCTGCAGCACCCTGGTTGTGCATCAGGGATGTTTTGTTTTGCTGTCCAGCATCACCTTAGTGAGACACAGGCTGGATGCAATTCTAGTGCAGGGAGGAAGGTGTGGAGGGGGTGGGTGACACTCAGGAGGTCCCTGTTTGGCCCTGCAGAGAAGTTCCCACCTGGTGAACCTTCACAGCTGTGTCACTCTCAGCTGTCTCATGGGACAGTGGGAACAACAGTTAACTACCTTGAGATCTGCTGATAAAGACCTCAGACTCTAAGAGTGACATTTGGTGATCTAAGAGGGAGGCAGCTAATTATACAGACTCCTCCTTTCATTAATGAGGGAGGAGAACCTCCCAAGAGCAGTCCAACCACTTGGATCAACACTTTGAATGAGCTGCCAGAATTTTAGATGGCTAAATCCTCCCCTCCTGCCTAATTTCACTAAATAATCATCTGCCCATCATTGTCCCTGCTGGTGCTTAGAGTCTGGTGACCACTGTGACAGTTGGGATCTTATCCCAGTGCTCTCCCAGTCCATCCCAGCACACGTGTTGGGACCCAGAACATTTCTCTGGCTGCCCTGGAGGACCCAAGACCCTGTCAGGGGGCTCAGAGACCTTGGCACAGAGTCACAAACACCTGTGCCTTTGATTTTAGCCCATGGAAACAATTACCAGCTTTGTGTGAGGAGTTACAAGCCACAAGAGTTTGAGTAGAATAATAGTGAATTTATCACAGGGGGAAAAAGTAGAATTTTGGGGATTTAGAATGGGGCAAGATGGAGGAATCTGGGCATGTCCAGTGTTTCTCCTTCTTCTTCTTCTTGTCCTGCATCTTCTGCTGTGATGGTGGCACTTCTGGATTGGTTTAGAGTAGAGACAGACTGTCTAACATAGGCGATAGGTATTGGAAAATTATTGTAAATAAAGTACACATAGTTCTTAGTATAAAAAGCCAACACCACCCCAAGGGCAGGGACTGTGCCACAACCCAACCTGCTGGACAGATCTCAGTGGGTCAGAGAAAGAATGGAATAGATAAGAGCAAATAAACAACCTTGAACAGCAGAGCAGAGGAATTTCAACTTCTTCTTCAGTCACAGGGCTGGGAAAAAAGACTTTCTAACACCTTGGTGGTTATTTCAGCCACAGAAACCCAAGACACACACACCCTTACCATACTTGCTGGCTGACGTCCGGGACACCGTGGAGTTGTTGACTGCGTTGTAGGCAGTGACTTGCTTGGAGACCAAAGCCACCACAGATCCATCTGGGACCTGCATTGAAAAAAGGACTGGGTCAATAAACTTCTGAAAAGTGGCTGAGGACCATGCCCAGGGCAGCATGAGCAGCAAATCAGTGTCTCTGTAGGCAGGGCACAGTTTACCTTCCAAGCTTCAATTTCTTGCTTTTTTGAATTGGTCTAGTAATAAAAAGGGACAAAAGCTGCTGTTACACAGCCAGAATCTGCACTTGGACAAAGGGACAAGTGGTGACAAACAGATTCTGCTCCATTCAGGCCCTGATTCAAAGCCCAGTGACGACAGTGTGAGTCACCGAGTCATTTAGGTTGGAAAAGGCCTTTAAGATCATGGAGTTCAAACATTAACTCAGCCCCACTGTGTTCACCACTAAGCCATGTCCCCAAGGGCCACATCCAGAGGCCTTTTAAACACTTCCAGGGGTGGTTTTTGCATTAACCCTAGTAAATCTGACAATGGGTGCATCCCAGGGAAGCTCTTAGGCAGAGAAGGAGCACGAGAATAAAAAAATCATCTGAGCTACTTCAATCAGGCCTGGCTGTTCCATTAGGATGATAAAACTGATGTGAAATGTTCCATTCCTTCCTCCTGGCTTGCAGGTGACATCTGGGTGCCTGGCTCAAAAATTCCTGTCTACAATTTTCCACTATGTTCCTGTCACCCTCTCACCCATCCCTGTGACAAAGGCACTGCTGGACTGAAGGGACAGCCACAACTTCTTTCTCTTTGTGGTGTCAGAGGGTGGAAAAGCAGCAGGTTTGGAGTGGCTGATGTCCAGGATGTCATGGACAATGTTTTGAGGGACCGCAGGACTTTTTTAAAGGAGCCAGGCTTTCTGTTTCTACAACAAGGCAAATCATGTGGGTCCCATGTCAGAAATGTTAACAAGCTCGTGGCTCAAAAGAGCCATATCAGGAACATCTGTGATAAATAAGACATCATAAAGAGGAGATGGGTGAAAAAAATCCCTTCTAACGACATCTAACTCTTGTCTGTGTAATAATAATAATAATAATTAGCACTTGCATGGAGTTTTTCATCTTCAAAGCACTGCAGAGGCTAATTAAATAGCCCCTCAGCTATCATGGAAGGCAATTATTGGCTCTTTGTAGTTTTAGCCCCACACCACAGATGGGGAAACTGAGGCAAAGGCAATCTCAGTGTCTGTCCCAGCATGATCTGTGTCAGCCTCCAGGACAGCCAGGAAAATGATGTTTCCTGAGGACCTGGCCCAGCTCATCATACAGCTGGGAGCTCATTGCCTGAGGCAAAGAAAACATGGAAAAAGCACAGAGAGGGAAGAAAATTATGCCTGGTTTGTTGATGAAATAAAGCAGGAAACGTCCTTGCTCTCTCTGGGGAAAAAAAAAAAATCAAATCAAAATCCGCCAGCAATGCTTCAATCAATCTGAAGTAAAAAGTTTTGTTTCCTTTTCAAATTATTGCTTGCTGCCTCCTCAGCTCAGCTCTTAAGTGACAAGAGAAAATAATCTTGTTATGAAACAGAGGTTGCTGAGGTGTGATGGAGGAAATGACAAAATTGTCAGCATCGGATTAAATTTAATGAGGTCTTTTTTATTTGGTGTTTTTTTGCAAGGGAGAAGACTTTGACCAAAAATTCACTTTTTTCATTAAATCTACCACTTGTGTAAGACATTTCAGACACCTCTAACCCTCTATTATGAATTTCAGGTCATGCAGGGAGGAAGGGAAGCAGAGCAGGTCACCTGGACCAGGTTAAAGATCAAAAAGTTCCTTGTAATAACAACTCCACTGCTTCATGCTCTCCAGCCACGCTGTTTTCCACCTCCCTTTTCCAGTCACCAAGCCTCCCTCTTTCCATTTTTCCTTTTTCTATCCTTTTGAACTCTGCCTGCACTAAAAGGCCATGGATACATTGGGGAAAGAGGCATGGAAGGCCTTGGATTTGTTTGTCTGCATGAGAAATGTTAGCTCATGTTGTCCTCATCTCCTCTTCACCCCCTTCACTCACCAGGGGTGTCCTTTGAGAGGGAAAAAACATTTTTTTCTACCCTTGGCTTCCTCTCTACTGCTGTTGAGGATAATTGGGACAAGGGCAGGAGGGATGTGCTCAGCACGGGGGTTCTGCCCAGTTACTGCCCACTCAACCTCTCTTTACCTCTGCATCTTAGTACAATAAAAACCACAGAATTCTTAAGGTTTGGAAAAGACCTTTAAGATCATTGAGCCCAACTGTTCACCCAGCACTGCCAAAGCTACCACCAACCCACGTCCCCAAGTGCCACATCCACAAGGTTTTGAATGTTCTCAGGAGCGCTGATTCCACCACTTCCCTGGGCAAGAGAATAAATAATATTTTGCTTTTTGCTTTGGCAGAAAGAAGACCCAACTCCTGCCCACCCTCTCCCACAGATACCTGGTAGTGTGCCAGCGTGTTGAGTCTCTTCCAGTCGTTCTCTATCTTGGTGGTGATGTCCTCATCCTGAAGGATCATCCTCGCCCCGCTTGCCTGCCGCCACTCTGCAAGGAGAAACAAACAAACAAATAAACAACCAAATAAATAAATAAATAACAAACGAGACAGGTGTTGCCCTTTTGCCCACCTGGAAATGAAACTTGAGGCAATTTTAGCAACATTTAGTAATATAAGAGCTGATCTTTATTTGAAGGCCTTCAGGGGCAGTTGTGGAAGGATGTCCAAAAAAGTCCAACGAGTATGATTTTATAGGTTTTAGGTAAAAAGCGCCAGTTAGGAGGACAAGTGGTGATGCAAATCCCCCCCAGGTCAAGTCCCTTCTCTGAAGCCCCCTTGGCATTGGCTGTGCTTTGTCCATGAGAATGTAACTCAAAAAGTTGTTCTCAACCTTGGTTCCCAGGAAGAACCAAGGTAGCACTGGGACCCTGCACCTCCTGGGGCTTGGGGCTCTGGGATTTTGTTTTGTCTTTCAGCCTAGGGAAAAGACATGGAAAATTACTGGAAAAACTAGCCATAAATACAACAGGCTACCAATATATGTGTGAATTCACAGAATTCACAAAATCCCTGGGTTGGGAGAGACCTTCGAGGCTATGGAGCCTTCATCAAGCTGGACCATTCTTGGTTGTCACATTTCAGTCACAGTGATCCAGCCAAATACAGCTTAGCCAGAGCCACATCTAAAAGTCCATTCATTAGCAGGAGTTAATTAAAATGAACTCTTGGATTTGGAGACATCACCTGCCACCCTTGTTTGTTTTTCCCAATATAAAAATGCAAGAACTGCTGCAAATTTCTTTTGGTTTCAGCACTTTTCTTATCACATAATTAAAATGCAATGGGAAAGCTGCACTTGCCTTTATTATTCATTGAAATTAGCAGGGAGAGGTCAGCAACTGTGCTTATTGCTGGGTGTTACTTTGGCTGGAGACACTGAGGGTGAGCAGGGGTTGTGTTGGCTGAGCACTGATCCTGAACTGCCCTTCAGCCACTCCAGCTCCTCACATCCTCACCTGCTGGGGTGGCTTTGCATGGGGAGGCATTGATGGAAGGTATGGAAAGCTTCCAGCTACCATAAAATTGTACACACTCTTGTGAAAAACAAATGTTAAAGGTGAATGAAGCTCAGGAACTTTCAGGGGGTACAGATACCACCTATAAGTGAGCATAAGACTAAAGAATAAACCTAACAATAAACAATATTTCTCAGATTATCAAAAACTGTGAGAATACCATCAAACAAACCAAACAAATAAAAGCCATACAGAATAGCAGACAATATTCCAAATATAAGTATAAAAAAGCCTAATAAATTAACTATATCACACTACTCCAAACACACCAAAGTAAACACTGGGGACTCACAATGTTTATTGTACTCACAATAATAAAAACCACCACAAAATTAGAGACTTACCCTACACCTCATGCTATAGCCTGTAACACCATCTTAGGTCTTAAAAAACAAGTCCTTTAAAAATGTAATACCCCTAAAAAAATTGAATCAAACAACAAAACTCATTTCAAAACCAACTTTAATAGCACCCAAACTAAAGAACATGACATTGGGTGTACCATATCCCCTACCATACACCAAATACAAAGTAAAGAAATGCAATAAACTATTAAAAACCACTGTATCTACATCATCCCCGTGGAGTCTGAGGATGATGGTCTCTGCTCATATCCACCTGGGCCAGATCCCTGCCATCCAACTGCTCCCAGACACTGCTTAGAAGAGTAAAAAAATGCTGAAGTTTGGGCTGGGATGGGAAATGGTGCTCTTAGGAAGTGCCCCACTCAAGGCCAAAGCCAATTCTGCAGTCACAGAGTGTTTCTTGTGTGCCTTTCTCACAGGGTCATGGAGACAGTGTCACATTGACCTCCCTCCTTCATGGCTCTGCATATTCCTGTTTTCTGCATGTTTTCTGCCCTGGCTCATCTTTGGAGAGACACACACTCGTGTTTTGGGAGGGATGCACAGATTCTTGAGCACAGCTTTCCCCATCCTGGGCTTTATTTGTATCTCAGGGCTGGGCAAGGTGCTCAGAGCAGATTTCCCTCTGCTCCAGGGATACCCTGAGATGTTTCCCCAAACCTTTTGTGCAGACTCAGGGGATCCCTGAGGCCTTTCCTTGGCCTTCCAGTGAGGAAGAGTCAGGGCCAGCCTGACTGCACAAAACAAGGTGGAAAACCTTCAGGGCAGGCTTGGATTTTCCAGTTTCAGTTTTGCAGGCTGATTTCCCTGCCCAAACACAAATCACTTCACCTCTGATAGCTCCTGGGCTTTATTTGTATCTCAGGGCTGGGCAAGGTGCTCAGAGCAGGTTTCCCCCTGCTCCAGGGACACCCTGAGATGTCTCCTCAAGCCTTTTGTGCAGACTCAGGGGATTCCTAAGCCCTTTCCTTGGCTTTCCTGTGAGGAAGTGTCAGGGCCAGCCTGACTGCACAAAACAAGGAGGAAAACCTTCAGGGCTGGCTTGGAGTCTCCAGTTTCAGTTTTGCAGCCTGATTTCCCTGCCCTAACACAAATCACTTCACCTCTGATACTTCGCTGAGCCCCTGAGCAATGACAGGGAAATGATGAGGAAAGGAGCCCCAGTTGTCCCCAGCTCTTCCTGGCCTCACTGCTCCCCTTCTCCACGAGCTCAGGGGGTCCCAAACAGACCTGCAAGGGAATGGGGAGGGAGAAGGTGACCCTGCCATCCATCCTCACAGCATTAAGTGTCAGCTCTGTCCTGCTGGCAGCACCCTGTCCCCTCTCTGCTGGGATCCAGCACAAAGGACAGACACACTCCAATCCAATTTGTTACACTCCCACCTTCCAGAGAGAGGGAGGAGAGGGGGAGGGAGGTAAAAATCCCATTAACTTTATCAAGCCTTCCAATCAGGAGCAGTGGTAAATGCAAACTCAGGAGACAGCTGCTGTGAAGCCTTTATATTTCATTCAGCAGATAGTGTATCTTTTTATTGCACGCAGGAATTACTTCTTTGCCTCTTTTTTTTCTCTTTTTTTCTCCTTTTTTTTTTTTTTTTTAAGGAACAACCTTTCTGTTCAACTTGACTGGGAAAAAGGAAATTCCAGGGGCCCTTTGGCAGTGAGGTGAAGGCAGCATTGCCTGGCTAGGGGGTGACTCTGTGGCAAGAGGGAGGATGGGGAGATGTCACCCTGCACCTCAAATCCTACAGAAAATGTTATATCTCCCTCTGATCCAGGTCTAGGAAGAGAGGAGAAACTCAGCTCTGTTTCTGGGGTGGAGAAAGGGATGGGAACAAAAGTTTATCTCAGAAAACACGGAGCTGGGAAACGACAGAGAAATATTTCATCCTGTATGGAGTGAATCATAGAATCACAGATTGGTTAGAGTTGAAAGATCTTAAAGATCACCTCATTCCACCCCTGCCATGGCAGGGACACCTTCCACTGTCCCAGGGTGCTCCAAGCACCATCCAGCCTGGCCTTGGACATTCCAGGGATCCAGGGACAGGCCCAGCTTCTCTGAGCACCCTGTGCCAGGGCTTCATTATCCTCAGAGTAAAGAATTTCTGTCTTAAAATCTAATCTGAAACTCCCCTTCTTTTAGTATTAAACCATTTTCCCATGTCCTGTCACTCCAGGCCCTTGCCCAAAGTCCCTCTCCAGCTCTCTTGGAGCCCCTTTAGGCACTGGAAGTTGTTCTGAAGTCTCTCTGGGGTCTCCTCCAGCTCTCCCAACCTGTCTTCAGGAGAGATGAATGCAAACTCTCTGTCTTACTCTATGCATGCTAAATTAGACCCAGTTTAAATGTTTACAGCTTAAATGAACCCACATCCCAGCCCTGAAGGGCTGGTGAGGCAGTGAAATCTCACCTGGCATGGTCCAAAATGAACCTGGGACAGCATCACTGAGGGCAAGCCAAGCCAGCAGCTCCCTCCCTGCACCTCTGACCTCAGCACCACCTTCCAAAGAGCATCCAGACCCCAGGGAAGAGCAAACACCTCGGCATGAAGCCACATTCCTGTTTTGTGACCCTCACACCTCACTGCTTTCCCAAAGATGGGGTGTTTCATGTGCGGGAGAGATCTTTTAAAAAATGATAATAACAAAAAACACCACAGTGGAAAGAAGTCATTACTCAGAGGGCTGCAATTTGGGGGTTTGCACTAAAACCTAACCTCAGGGTGTCCAAAATCAAGGCTTTCAGCTGACAACCCCCTCCAGGAGTTGCCTGGGCAACTGCCAAACGTTGTGACATTTGCCACACACACAAGTCCCTCTGCCTGCAGCTACCCTGCATTTAACAGCTCAAAACAACTCATTAGCTTGTTTGCTTTCTGCCATGCGAGCAATCTGGCCTGAGCGTGGACAGAAAGCCCAGAAATGGTGATGGGAGTAGGAAATGATGCTGCTGTTTGAAAGCCACGGGTTCCAAGGCCAGATTGCAGCCATCTGCTCTGCCCTGCTCTGCTCCAGCCCCTGAGCTCAGGGCAGGCTGATCCTGAGAGCTCTGGGATGGTTCCTGAGGGCCAACAGGGCTTTCTGCACTCCACTTGCTGCCTTCAGCATCTCTGAAGGATGCCAGGTGCCAAGGAGCATAATTTCTTTGAGGAAAAGCTGGGATGGAGCTGTGGCTGGGTGTGTGGACCCTCTTGTTTTGTATTTGTGTTCCCCCAGATGAAGGGAGGAATGATGAATCTGACTCCATGTTCTCGGAAAGTATATTATTATATTATATTATATTATATTATATTATATTATATTATATTATATTATATTATATTATATTATATTATATTATATTATATTATATTATATTATATTATATTATATTATATTATATTATATTATATTATATTATATTATATTATATTATTGAATACTTTACTATACTATACTAAAGAATACAGAAGGGATACTTACAGAAGGCTAAAAAGATAATAATGAAAACTCATGACTCTTTCCAGAGTCCCAACACAGCTTGGCACTGATTGGCCAAAGAGTGAAAACAACTCACACCAGAATCCAATGAAACAATTGCCTGTGAGAAACAATTTCCAAATGCATTCCACATGAGCAAAACACAGGAGAAGCAAATGAGATAAGAATTGTTTTCCTTTTTCTCTGAGGCTTCTCCGCTTCCCAGGAGAGATGTCCTGGGTAAAGGGATTTTTTTCAGAGAATGTGAATGCTACACTCTTGTTCCTGTTTCACCCATGCTCCTCCCACTTTGTTATCTGCATTGCTGCTATCTTCTACTGGATAAGGGCTTTTTATTTATATTTCAATTGTTTTTTTCCCCCAGCTGCCTCATCAATGCTCCCAGACCTGCCCATTAGCCAGTCTGTCATCACTGTGGGCAAGCCTGTTCTCTGAGGGGGTGCACATGCTCATGCCAACTTTCTGGAACTTTCTGCTCCTCAGGAGGTCATAGAATCACAGGCTGGATTGGGTTGGATAGAGAATCACAGTCTAAAATGGGTGGGAAGAGATCTGAAATCTCCAGCCCCTTTCTAGCTTCCGCCACACCAGGTTGCTTCAAGCCCTGTCCAGTCTGGTCTTGAAGAGGTCAATATTTCCTAAACCAGCAGCAATTCTGGATGCAGAATTGTCAGGCCCCAGCTGGGACCCTGCACACACACACTTCTGGTTCCCAGAACCACAGTGGAATCCAGTTAATCCCTGTATTTACAGTGTGCAGGTAAAATTCCTGCATCTCATTACGGACACATCCCTCATCCTCACAGCAGAACAAACAATCCCCAGCCACATCCGGCCTGAGATCTGCAGGAATTGCTCTCTGTGACCACCAGACAGGCCAGGAGATGTGGCTGTGAACCCCATTGCTGTGGTGTGCTGTGCCCTGGCACCCTGCCCTGCCTTCCCCCAGGCTCTCCCCACCTCTCAGCACTCCAGAGCCATCGTGGGTCCTTTTATGGATGATGTACGTGATCTGCTCTTTACTGCTGCTGGTTTTGGCAGCTCCTTCCGTTATTCTAACTGCCTTTGATGGGCAATTTCTGTCAGGAACTCCTCCCTCCCCTACACATACACACACTCAGACACTTAACTTCAATCCCTGACCTCTCATTGCTGCCTTCATTATTGCTGTGAATCGTTTCTTGGCCTCGGTCCATTCCTTCTCTTTTTGGTTCCTCTACAGCTCAGCTGGTTTTATAGACTCCATCATTTTCCAGCCCAGTCTCTTTCACTGAAGGTCACTGAGAGCAAATTCTGGCAGATTCAGCCACAATGGAGTCCCCAGCTCTCCACCAGACACCTCAGCAACGGCCTGAGCAGATTTTTCTACGATTTTTCATATCCTTCAAATTTTTCAACATTTTTTTCATATTCTCCAGATGTGGTACCACATCTGCCTGCGGACCCCAAATTCAGACTACAAACAGCATTCTCTCTCCAGGTTTCTTTTTTCCAGGGGTCTTTGGCAAGAGAAAAGAACAGCCCCACTCATGCTTTTTCCAGACATTTGTCCAGGATGAATTCTATGGGCAAAAAAGCATGGCACTGGTCTTTTTATGGCCAAAGATTTCCTAAGCCAGGAGCATAAACATCACCAAAATGTCCCCTCTGCCCTCTCACTGTGAATTCTCTGTCTTGTAGGGGGTGTGGAGAGGGGCACTCGGTGTTCTTTAAAATGCCCTGCCTGGCCAGCAGCTGGGGCAGAAGACCCCAAAATCTCCTGCAGGTGCTGAGCAGTGTCCCCACACCAGCACCCAGCTGGAAGGTGACAATGGTTACTTGATCTGGGTTATCCTGGAATTGCACAGGGATACATCAGCTTTAGAAGGTGCCAGGAAAACTGTGCCTGAGTGAACCACACTCAATCCCACCCTGTAGGGGGATACAGTATGGGTAAATGAAGGTGGTATAGAATGTAATCTTATACCCTAAAGAGTTGCAGCTGGACCAATTACTAAAGATCAGGAGCAGGCCTGATGTTAACAGGCCACACTTGTAGCCAGTAAGAACAGTGTTATAAAAGAGTGGATTGGTGGGAACTGGAGTCAGATGGCTGCTGCAAGGACCAGGAACAGTCAGTGCTGAGAGGAGTTGCCTGCGAGAAACATTGAGGAGGCACAAAACTCTGGCAGTATGGAATCCTTACTCTATAATGATAATAGAACTCTTGATATATAAGACAACACCACCCTGGCTGCAGTAACCCTTGCTTCCTTCTTTTCCAGCTCAGCTGGAAGGAGCAGGGCAGGCAATTCTTCCAAGGGCTGTTCTTGTGCTCCAAGCACAGATGGGGCAGTTGGTAACCCCTGAAAACCCCAAAACACCTCTTTGCTCTTTGGCCAGAGCAAAGTCTCTGGATGGAGTTTGTCCATCTCCCAGCTCCCCTGTCCCCCCCTGGCCAGCAGCAATCTCCTACCCAGGTCCATGTCAGCAGCTTTGGGCCGGTGGGAGCAGGGCACGTTCTTGAAGATGGCATCCAGGATCTTCTCCTTGACCTGGGTGATGGTGTCGCAGTTGAGGATCTTCACTGGGATCTCGGGGCTGTTCACGTTGTCGGGGTTCACGCAGCTCAGCACCTGAGGAGAGGCACCACACCTTGCACGGGCACTCAAACCCTCTGCCTGTCCCCCCTTGTGATGTCTGCATCCTACAGGAGGGGTCTAGGGCACAGAAAATTGTTGTATTTATGGGGTGCCTCATCATTGGAATGATGGGGTGCCCCATCTGACTCCATGTTCTTAGAAGGCTAATTTATTATTTTATGATACTGTCACCATGGTTATTTTAAGATTTTCTAAGCCTTCCGATGTTGACGTTCTTGTAGTGAACTTTCTCACACACTTTCTGTAAAGAACATATTGTTTTTCATTCCTCTATGGAAGAGGAGAAAGTTGATGGACTGCTGGTTTGACCAGTGTCATTGGAGAGGTGGCACTGTCACCCTCCAATCCACTGACACGTTTAGAAAACTATAAACGTTAGAGTCAGAAAATAAACTACCTTTTTCCTTCACCTTGAGAACAGTGGTGTGAGCCTGTGTTCTTTCATGTCCTATAGCAACATGATATTAGAATATATTAAAGAATACTAAACTATACTAAGGAATACTAAAAGGATACAGACAGAAGGCTAGAAAGATACAGAAAGAAAACTCGACTCACTCGCTTTCCAGAGCCTCAACACAGCTTGGCTCTGATTGGTCAATGACTCAAAACAATTCACATGAAACCAATGAAACAATCACCTATTGGATAAACAATCTCCAAACACATTCCAATGCAACAAAACACAAGAGAAGCAAATGAGATAATACTGTTTTCCTTTTTCTCTGAAGCTTCTCAGCTTCCCAGGAGAAAATCCTGGACAAAGGGATTTTTCCAGAAAATGTGACTGCCACAAAAACTGGGAACCGAGGGTATTTCCTCCCTCACATGGGCACAGAGATGTGGTCTCACCTCTCATTTAATCATGGAGTCACAGAAGGGTTTGGGTTGCAGGGGTCTCAATAATCACCTCATTCCACCCCCTGCCATGAGCAGGGACAACTTCCATTGTCCCAGGTTGCTCCAAGCCCCTCCAGTCTGGCCTTGGACATTTCCAGGGATCCAGGGGCAGCCACAGCTTCTCTGGGCACCTCTAACCCTCACCACCCTCACAGGGAAGAATTTCTTTCTTAACAGCAGAAAACCCATGAAGACCAGCTGAGTGCTTTCAGTAAAAAATGTTCATTGAGATGCCAAGGCGACCTAATTCAGGAGTAGCCTCCTTGCATTGCCACCTGGTTTTGATAATCCCAGTGAAAAGCTTCATGTTTGTCCATCAGCACAGCCATGGAGCTGAGCAAACCCTCCTCAGAAGAATGTTATTAATCTGAAATGCAGGGCTCCTTAAAAAATGGAACACAAGGCAACATCAGCAGCCTTTGCTTTCACATACAGAAGAAGAAAATCAACCCAACTGGAGAGGCCTCTCTTTTCTCAGAAGGAAAATTTAATTTTCTCTGCTCTGTCCAAGAGTAAATGCAAAGCATGTGGTGAGGGGGGGATACCTTAAACACAGAGCATTTAACAGCAATCTCCCTGCTAAGCCTTGCCTGTGTCTCTGTTGATCATTCTGTTCATTTCTGATGGCACAAGTGTGAAGTCTATAAAGTTTTATAAACTTAGCACACCTTTGCACTTGAAAGGGGTGTTCAGTGATGCTCCAGGCTGTACATGGTCATTAAAATGTTCCTGTGGCACTTTTACAAGCACAGAGATGTTGGTTTTGGTGCCTCAGACAAATTTTAACTTGACCTAAATTCCCTTCCGTAGCATGTAAGAGGTGCTGGACTGTCCATCACTTTCCATCTTCACCTCCTCAAATGCAGTGGGAACTCAAAAATGGGGTGAAATCCTATCAGCCTAATTACACACTGCCTCACCAGGCTCCCTTTGGTGATGTTGTGCTCAGCCGAGAGGGACTTGTGAAGATACTGCTTACAAAGAGCTCTGTGATCTTGCTGGATGAAAGGGGAGATGTAAATAGGAGATATTGATTAGATCATAATGCTATTATTTGTATGTCACTTCCAGAAGTATTGAAAAAGCATCAATTCAGATCATAATAACAGCACAGATTTACAGTTCTGGGGCACCTTTCATCTCAAAGGATCACAGAATTGTACACAAAATGTTGAAATGAGTCCAGTGTTGAAGGCCATTAGTTGGTCTGCAGCTCTCCTGGGTTATGCCCATCCCCAGCCCACAGAAACCTCTTCCTCTGCAAACTTCTTGGGTGCATCCAGAAAATCCCACCTGAGTGCTGAGGGCCTGCATTGCTGTTTAGTTTATGATCTTAAAGATGTTTTCCAGCCTAAATTATTCTATCACAGGGAAATGGAGCACTGATGGCAGCCTGGGACAGCTCTTTGGGGTCACACCTGGCTATGGGGACCAAGTTTCTCTCCAGGTTTCCCTCTCAGTGGTCTGAGCTCAGCTAAAATGAGCTGGTGCCCGTGAGGGCAGGCTCTGTGGTGTGATAATCTCTGATACAACAGCTGGATTTTGGGTCAGTTCCCCACAGAAGGCACTTGGTGTTCTTTAAAATGATCTGAGCTGCCCTGCCAGGCCAGCAGCTGGGGCAGAAGACCCCAAAATCTCCTGCAGGTGCTGAGCAGTGTCCCCACACCAGCACCCAGCTGGAAGGTGTCAATGGTTGCTTGATCTGGGTTATCCTGGAATTTCACAGGGATACTTTAGCAGGTGTCAGGAAAACTCTGCCTGAGTGAACCACACTCAGTCTCAGCCTGGCTGCAGAAATCCTTGCTTCCCTCTTTCCCAGCTCAGCTGGAAGAAGGAGCAGGGCAGGCAATTCTTCCAAGGGCTGTTCTTGTGCTCCAAGCACAGATGGGGCAGTTGGTGACCCCTGAAAACCCCAAAACACCTCTGTGCTCATTACAATGACTGTCAAGTCTGTCCCTCCAACATTTTAGGGAATTCAAACCCCAGTTAAGGAAGCCAACCCCACTCCCAGAGCACAGTGGCTTTGGCATATATTCCCCAGGTTTTACATCATCTGTCCAGTTGAGTTTTCCAGCTGTTCTCGAGTGGAGCATGAAACGTTTCTCCATACCCATACAAACCAAGCCAGAAACAAATCCCACTGTTCCAGCAGTGCTGTTCAGAGACTTCAATACAATCTCTGATGTCACCTGGTGGGCAAGAGACCCCATGATGGGTTGTGTTCCTACAGGACTGGTCACTCTGAGGGAGGTTTTGTGGTTTGTGGATCTCCCAAATGCAATGTTGCTGCTCTATCACCCACCAGCTTCATTTGGGTTTTAGGGTCACCCAAGGATGTGACTGTTTGGGCACTGAGAGGACACCAGCACTGTTCTGTCACTCTGTGTCCCATCAGGATGTGGGGTCAGCATGCATGGGAATGGGAGAGGGAGCACATGGAGAAGTTATATCTGAGCTCTGCTCTCCCACTGACTCTGTGTGGCCTTGGGACATCTCATTTCTCTGGATTTCTGTTTATTGATCTTTTACTCCATCCTTGGGCTTTTTTATTTTTTATCTGCCAGCTCTTCCAGCCATGATCTGTCTCTGAGTGTCTGTGCACATGCAAAGCTTGGCTCAGCAAAGCCCTGATTTCCACTGCACATTAGTGGCGTTTAAATAATAAAGGCACAGCTTGTGATTACTCCCATGGTAAGCGAGTAATCCAAGGTGGCAGGGACACCTTCCACTATCCCAGGGTGCTCCAAACCCCATCCAACCTGGCCTGGGACATTCCCAGGGATCCAGGGGCAGCCACAGCTTCTCTGGGCACCCTGTACCCAGGGCCTCCCCATCTTAGAGGCTAGAATTTTTTCCCTAATTTCTAATCTAAACCTACTCTCTTTCATTTTGAAGTCATTCCCTCTTGTCTTGTCACTCCAGGCCTCTGTAAATATTCTCTCTCCATTTTTCTGTTGGAATTCCCATATTGCAACCAGGGAATCAGTTCTGGCTTTATTTCATTACTCTATATTTTTAATAAAATATGTCAGGCAGCTCAAGGAAGGTAGAAGAAGGACGAAATAAAACAGAAATAAAGAGAAACAGAAACGAAGAACAATCCTATTCATATTCTGCTCCTTCCTAATCTCCTTCACCAGAGCTGATCTCTGTAAATCTGTTGAGATTCCTATCGGGGTATATTTGTCTGCTCTTGAGATGTAAGAGGGAGAGCTGATTATCATCAAACAGCACAAAGCCAGCAGAGGAGAGCTTTGTTCAGCCTGATGTATAATTACTACCCTTTGCTGGCTGCTTCAGATCAAGCCTAAAAGGATCGGGGGGATTTCCTTGGGTGAAAGTGATCGCTCTGTGGCTGCATTTTTCTCTCTTTTCTGCTCATTTTCTCCATGTGTGATCAGTCTTCTGAAATTTTAGACAGCCACACATAACAGCAGAGAAGCAGCACTCTGCCAGCTCAGTAGGAAAGTCACGTTTTTAATATGCAGAATACAACTGTGGCCTTATTTAGGAATTAAGTCCACCCCCTCATCAGGCTTGGATTCAATCAAAGCTCGGCTCTAGACTGGAGTTGAAGAACATGAAAGAGCATTTCTAGCATCAGCCTGCCTGGGGTAAAGTCTAAGACAGGTCTAAGACAGGTTAAGGTCTAAGACTTGGAACTAAATTATCTTTAGGGTCCCCTCCCAAACCATCCCATGATTCTGTGATTGGACACAGCCCTCAGAGGTATCTGGAGCTAAGTGAGATGAATTTCCCTCATTTGAAAGTGCAAATAAAATAATCTGATCAGTTTAGAACATCTTCCGACTGTCCTGAAACTTGGAATTTGCTGAGAATAAAGATGGGAAATAGAAAAATTACAAGGATCACTGAAGGCTTAAAAAGTGTTCTTCATCCAGCAGAGACTTAGAGTGGATTTAATGCATCCAGGGAAGAATGAAGGCCCACAAACACTCTAAGAAGAGATATCTAATGCTCTTTAATTGATGCTCTTTAATCAAGTGGGAAGAGGGTGCAATCTCAGAGCAGAAGCTAAAGCTGCACATATGCAATGTGCATCTTACCCTATGCAGACAATTCCATTTTGGGAGAATTGGCTCAGTGACAGGGATTGGTTTTCTCTCCCTTGAAATCTTTAAATCAAGCTCCTTTTTCTTTGACTTGTGCTCTCTCAGGAGGGAGGGTTGCACCAGCTCTAGAGCAACCCTCTGACCCGATAGGTCTATCTACAATCTCTGACTATTCCTTGATGCTGAAATCCTCAAAATTTTTAAATTTTCGTACCCAGCTTTAGGCAGCATTACCCTACAAAAACACAAGAATAAATCACCCCAGAGGTTCAACCACTGGTTTCTGCTGTCTAAAGGCCCTTTAGGCATTGGAAGGTTGTGGATCAGCCCAGGGGAAGTGTGCCCAGAGCACTCACCAGGGTCTTGTAGTCAATCTGCTGCCGGATGAGCTTGTCCTCGCTCAGCGAGTACCGCGCCTCGCCCGTGATGGAGTCGATGGGGCCCTTCTCCATCTGCTGCTTGATGGCACAGAAAAGGGAGAAGAGAGGCTCTCCAGCACACTCCTGCAGGGATGAGAGGCAACCATGAGGTGAAACTACAGGCTGGAATTGAAAGTCCAGCCTGGGAATCTCAGTGACATCTTGGTTCGCCATCCCAGATCGCTCATGGTGGATATGAATGGAAACCAGCCCATTCCAACAACACAGGATCAGAGGTGACCCTCAGGTTCCACAGAGTGCAACCAGCATGGTGGGACCCTTAGGGATGGTCCTGTGCAGCCCCAGGAATTAAACTTGATGGTACAAAGCTCTTGGGCACAGGGTGGGACCCTTGGAGATGGTCCTGTGCAGCACCAGGAGTTGGATTTGATGGTACAAAGTTCTTGGGGACATGGTGGGAACCTCAGGGATGGGCCTGTGCAGCCCCAGGAGCTGGACTTGATGGCACAAAGCCCTTGGGCACATGAGGGAAGTTTTGTGATGTGGATCTCCCAAATGCAGTGCTGCTGCTCCATCACCCACCAGCTTCATTTTGGGCTTCAGGGTAACTCAGGGATGGGACTGTTTGGGCACTGAGAGGATACCAGCACTGTTCTGTCATTAAGAAGTCTGTGTCCTGTCAGGATGTGGGGTCAATGTGGATGGGAATGGGAGTGGGAGCACGTGGAGAAGTTATCTCCAAGTCTTGGGACCCCTGGGTATGGTCCTGTGTAGCCTCAGGAGTTGCATTTCATGGTACAAAGCTCTTGGGCACATGGTGGGACCCTTAGGGATGGTCCTGTGCAGCCCCAGGAGTTGGACTTCATGATCCTTGTGGGTCCCTTCCAGCTCAGCTTATTCTGTGACCCTGTGGGTGTCGTGCCATGCTGTCGGTGTTCCCTGGCAATTCTGGGGCTGTTCAGGTGATTGCCACCAGGCCAGTGCTTTGCACTGGTGGAGCAGGTAGTGGGAAGGGTCCCAAATGGCCTGGAAGCAGGTTTTAAAGGGAGATGGATGGCTGGTGCCACGTCCTGGGTGTCTGGGCAGAGTCCACAGACTCCCTGAGCACTCTCATGCTGCAGGCAAACAGGAATTTGCAGGCAAACAGGAATTCTCAGGCCCAGATGTGCCCCTGGACCTGTGTGGAGGTAACAGAGGTGTGGGGCCCAGCAAAAAGCAGCCCCAGGCAGGCACAGCCCAGCTCATCTGTCCCTAATTTCTCCTCCTCATCGTTTCCACTCACTCTTCCCATGCTTTTCCTTCCTTGCTGCACCCCGAGGAGCTTTTTGCTCCTGCCTCCCTTCCCCTTCATCCCTCCCTCCTTCCTGCCCTCCTCGCCCTCTCCTCTCGTGTCCCAGCTCAACCAGCCAGGTCATTTTCCTCTGGTGTAATTCCCAGCGAAAACAAGTTAATAATCGAGGCAAAGTGGCCCCTTTTTCAGTCCCTACACCTGTCTCCCACTTAATTAGCTTATCTGCCAGCAGCATATTGCTTCTGTGTGCCTGTCTCCTGCCCTTATCAGGCCTCTGTTCAGGCTAAGGCAAGAAGACAAGTAGCTGAGTGGGGTGAAAAAAGCCTATTATAAAAGCAGCTCTTTAGAGAGTCACCTCCTTATATCCTTTCCTTTCAGCTGAAAGCAGGGATCTGATACTGGAGTCACTGAAATTACCTTCCAGGGACCTTCAAAACTTTCCCATGTGCTCGTCCTTGAACTGGGGAAGGCTCAGGGGGATTGGGGTTTATTTGTGCAGCCTCAAATTGCCTGGCAGAGGTGGTTATTGTGTCCAAATGAGGATGTGAGGTGGGAGGATATTTAGCAGCTGCAGTGGGAGTGGGGGAGAGGTGCAGAGCTCAGCTGCTTTCAGAAAGGCTGGCTCTGAGCTTGGCAATTGTGATTCTTGAGGCTCAGTGTGGGTCCTGCAGGGGAAATTGGATCCCCATGCAGTCAGGGTCAGGGCTCAAAGACTCAAAGACTTTTTCAACTCCACAAAGCCCAAGGAGACCTTCCAGGAGGAATGAGAGAGCTCAGGGGCTGCCCCAAATCCTTGCACTCAAGCTTTGCTGATGGATGCCCCTCCACTCCTCGTGGGGCTGTGTCTCTCTCAGTGCTGGGCTGGAAGGAACCTCCATCCCCTGTGCACTGGAAATATGGGTCACCACATGATGGAGACCTCAGGCTGCTGTTGAAAGGACAGCATTTTCCACACAGGTCTCAGGCAGGCTCTGAAATCCTTCCCATTTCCACACTGACCCTTAGATCCCACCTCTGTACAAGAGAGGGACTACAAGTTGCCTCTCTCTAACAAATTGTCCCTCTTTGTTCTCCCTGGGTCAGAAAATAGCCCAGCTCCTATTAGGCAGTGACCTCCTTCCAGAGGCAAAAAAAAAAAAAAGCCTTTAACTTGTCATCAGGGAAGTTTTCACCCCAAGTGATCCTCACCAAGAAGAAATGCTTTAGAGCAGCTGTTTTTCCAGGCATGCTCCTGCTCTTACCTTGAGGAACTTGTAGAGGAGGAAGGTGAACCAGTTGGTGAGCATTTTCTCAGCCACAGACTCTGTCCTAAGGTGGAGAAAAGAGAGAATTGGGAATGAGTTTGTCATGCTGGTCCTATTAAAATATTGTGCTTTTCTATCTTCCTGCCCAGTGGGCAATCTGGCATGGCACCATCAGGATTTAGCATGTCCTGGGTTCCCTGTTTTAGTTTTGGATTTAGGAAACCTGCAGGAAAACCCTTGCTGCCCTGTTGATTCTCCTGTAGCTACAAGTCCCTGTGTGTGTCTGTTTTCCAGTATCTCCAACAATGAGAAGGAGTTGATGACATTTGAGGGAATCTTCTCCAAAGAGCTCAGGGCGGATAAATCCATCAAATCTGAGGAGCTCAGAGCGAGGCCATATGTCAAGGAGGCTGGATAAATACTCAGGAGAGACAGATCTAAGTCTCTGGGGAGCAGTTATCTGGCACTGCCTATCTCCCTGGCATTTGGGAGTGATTATACTCCTCAATGTGTCACTGTGGCACATGCACAGAGCTCATCCTTCTGCCCTTGAGCGCTCCGTCCTCAATCAAACAAAAATCCATCTCCAGGCTTCAGGGTGAGCTTCTCCTGCAGAAACTTGTGCTGGCTTCAGCACAGGCACTGTTGTCCCTCTCTTCGGCTGATTTCCGCTAACTCCCAGCTCTGGGAGAGAAATGAGATCCCAAAATGCAGCTGAAGACTCTCCAGGTGTCTGTAGTTAACTCAGGAACAAGAAACAAAGTTGGGAAATCCACGTCCTAGGCAGGAGATGGAGAAAAAACAAGAGAAACCAAGAGAAATTTGGGGAAACCAAGAAAAAAGAAGAGTTCCTGCCTGGAAGAATTAAAGTGCGCCCTCCTCGTCATGGCTCTCGCCAAAGCCATGCAGAGGTTCTTGCTTGTTGCTGCTGCTGCTCTCTGTCCAGAAAACCTCTTTGGGGCCATAAATGTCTAGCAGAGTGAACACTGGACACAGGTGAGGTGGGAAAACAACTTCTACCGGCTCCTTTCTTCTGCCAAACTCCTCCAAAACTGCAAAAGATTCCCTTTCACAGACTCATGGGGAGGGAAGAGAAGCACCAAGCTGAATCCAAAGAGCTGTCTGAGGGCCTCACACCAACATCTAACCCAAGGCACTGAGCTATTCACATGTTTTGTTCTGGTGCTGCTCAGTGCAGAACTTCTCTGACTTCTCCTGGTGCTCCCAGGGTTTGGAACACTGGATGTGCCTTCTTTGTTCACTGGCTCTCCTTCCAAAGGCCACAATTAATGTCCAGCAGAGAGGATTAGACTTAGAAAAGGGCTGGAGGAAGGAGGAAGAGGAAAGATGGGATGCTCAGAGTGAGCAAGAAGGGAAGACAGATGGAGAAAGAGGAAGCAAAAGGAGTAAATGAAGGGGGAGGCAGTGCCATCCAGCATCAGAGGAGAAGCACAGGCAGGAAGCCTGGGGACAGCTGGAGGGTGGTCACCAGCCAGGCTGAAGGGCACATCAGGGAGTCAACTGACACCAAAGCAAAGCCTCTGCCCCTGGCATTGCTGCCCTGAATGCCAGCAAGTGCCTTCTGCTCCTTTGCTGCTGGTTCTCCACAGTGGGCCATGTGCCAGATGAAAAATCCCCCCAGCCCAGCAGGCAGCAGAGATCTCCTCTGTGTCCAAGCTGTCCATTGTAATCATCTGGGGGCTCCTCAGAGTCAGCTCTGAGCTGTGGCAAAGGCCACTCATCCCCAGAAGATTCCCCCTGATTTTATGTAGGGTCCTTGAACCAAGAGGGTTGGTCCAGGTCTGTGAAAGGGAGGTGAATCTGATCCTAAAGGCAGAAGAGGGAGCACTTCCCTAGGACATTATTACAGAGCAGTAGATTCCAAACTTGAGGTTTGCCACTGAACTGTGGAGTTCAGACCTTAGGCCAGGCCAAGAAACATCAATTCAAACTTGTTCCCTGTATGAATCCAGTTCTGTTAACCTTCTCTTCTGCTGATTTCCACTAACTCCCAGCTCTGGGAGAAAAATAAAATCCCATATTGCAGCTGAAGACTCTCCAGGTGTCCATAGTTAACTCAGGAACAAGAAACAAAGCTGGGAAATCCATGCCCCAGGCAGCAGATGGAAGATGACATCCTCTCACCAGGGATTTAATAGGCCATATATGTGATATTCCTATACGCAACATGATCAGGGTTTTCAGATTAAAAGGAAATGTAAGCATAAATTAACATCTTAAGCATGCAAAGAGCTCAAAATAAGGATTGAGCTTTTCTTCTCCTTGTGAAACTTTCTGTAGGATCCACATGAAAATCCAGAGGTGGATTAATTCTGTAAATTTTGATCATTGATTACTTTCTGGTTAGGGAGGAGACAGAGCAATCATCTCCAAAGATGATTTTGAAGTTTATTTGGGCATTGTAGGAAATACCAAAAGTAAGAAGACTTCCAGAAAGCTGTAAAAGCAGGCCTTAGAAATAGAAAGAACAGAAAACTTAGACCTAGCTGCAGCTGCAAAGTCTGAAAGTAGAAAAACTTTCAATAGTACAGCAAGCAAGGACATGAAACAATAGCTTGAGTTTTAGGCTTGTCTAAGATAGATCTTAAGACTGCAGAAAAATATGCTCAGCAAGATAGTAGAAGGTTTTAAGCTTAATTATGCTTTAGGTAGAAGGTTTTAAGCTTAATTTTGTATTGCTAATAGTATGCATACAAGCAAGCATGTGTGAAGCAGGTGTAGGTGTGCTTTTAGTAATTGGCTAGAAAAATTGTCTGTAAGCTTTAGAAATATGCTATTGGCTAGAAAGCTTTTAAAATGCTCTGTAACAAAGTGTCTTAGGTTAGAAATGAGGTATTCTGTTCCCATCTGTCAGAGGTGGGGCAGTTCTCTCTGTCCATGGGGCAGTTTTTTCTTTATCTCTCCCACAGCCAACCCTCCCTCCAGGAGATCTCTGCTGTCCATGGCCACTGAGTGTCCCTGCAGGGCTGATCCAATCCCAGCATCCCATGGGGAGATGCTCCGCCCAGGGGAGGAGCCAAGCATTCCTACCTGGATCCAATCTGAGCCTGGCACAGCACAGCAGCCTTTGCCCCCTGCATTGCCAGAGGAGCAGCTTTCTGCTGCCCTGCATGGCCAGAGGGAGCCCAGGCCCATCTGCAGCAGCCCTGGAGCTGCAGAGGAAAACTCCCCCCTTGTGCAGGATCCCTGCTGCAGCAGAGCCACAGCTGGCACTGCAGGAGGGCTGAGCCCCCATGGGATGGGGCTGGGACACCGCCCTGACACACAGGGGGCAGGGACTGCTCTCACTCTGACTGTGGGTTGGTTTGTTTGTACCATTGCATTTGTATTTTTAATTTTCCTATTAAAGAACTGTTATTCCTATTCCCATATCTTTGCCTGAGAACCCCTTGATTTCAAAATTATAATAATTCAGAAGGAGGGGGTTTGCATTTTCCATTTCAAGGAAGGCTCCTGCCTTCCTTAGCAGGCTTTTCAAACCAAGACACAAAGAAATCTTTGGCCCCTGCAGCTTATACATCAGCTATTGCCATCTTCCAATTATCTCAACCATGCAATGAGGCTGCAATAAACCTGAAGGAAAATCTGCCAGCACTCCCATCCTGTTCATGAAAAACCCCAACACAGGCACAGCCCTCCCAGCCCTGCTCCCTCCATGCCCAGCCATCCTTACCTCCGTAGCAGCAGCTTGGGGTGGTTCTTGCTCTCCAGGTTCTTGTCGATGAGGTCGGCCAGGAGCTGTTTGAGGACGTCAGTGGCGTACTCCAGCTTGCTCTGCAGCACCGTCATGATCAGCGAGGCCACATTGCCGCGGTCGCGCATGGAGAAACTGCGCTGCGACTCCAGCGTGCGGATGAACGACAGCAGGAACACCTTGTTGTTGATGAGCTGGGCAAAGAGCTTCAGGCCCTTCTCCACACGCTCCTGACGGTAGCCAGGGACCTGCACAAGAAGAAAGGGAGTTTCTTGGGTTTTTTGTCGCTGGAATGGCTCCTGAGGTATTAAAAGTCTTTTTTCACAGCCCCGTGACCGAAGAAGAAGTTGGCATTCTTCAGCTCTGGTTTTCAAGGTTATTTTCTTCTTTATTTTTCTTTTCTATTACATTCTTTTTCTGACCTGCTGAGATCTGTCCAGCAGGTCAGGTTGTGGCACAGTCCCTGCCCTTGGGGTGGTGTTGGCTTTTTATACTAAGAACTATGTGTACTTTATTTACAATAATTTTCCAATATCTATCACCTGTGTTAGACAGTCTGTCTCTGCTCTGAACCAATGCAGAAGTGTCACCATCACAGCAGAAGATGGAAGACAAGAAGGAGATGAAGAAGGACAGGACACGCCCAGATTCCTCCATCTTGCCTCCTGAACCGCCATTCTAGAACCCCAAAATTCTACTTTTTCACCCAGTGATAAATTATCTATCATTCTACTCAAAGTCTTGTGGCTTGTAACTTCTTACACAAAGTTGGGAATTGTTTCCATGGGTTAAAATCAAAGGCACAGGTGTTTGTGACTCTGTGCCAAGGTCTGTGAGCCCCCTGCCAGGGTCTGGAGTCCTCCAAGGCAGCCAGAGGAATGTCCTGGGTCCCAACAGGAGTTTTTCCCTTTCCCTCACTTTCCCACTGTCAAATGTCCTGTTGTTACTCTCTCTTTGCTCTCATCCCTCCAGCTCCTCAGCTAAGGAAAGACAGGAAGGGAATCCATACATCATCTAAAGATTAGGAAGTCTGAAAAGACTCCCAGACACATCCAGATGATTTTTCCAGTCCTGTATTCCCCTCTCTGATCTGTGGCAGCAGCTCTCTGGCCACAGAGAGAAACACAACTTTCCCAGGAATTGTTCTGGGAAAGGCTGTGAGAAGAGCAGAGAAAAGAATGAGAAGCAATTCTTATCTTCACTTGCTGCACCTGGTATTGTGTAATGTGTTATGGAGATCTGTTTACCAAAGGGTGGTTTCCTAATTAGCCAGTGGAGATGCTGTTTTAATTAGAGGACAAATGAGGTCTACCTGTAGTGAACTTGGGTTATAAAAGTATGGGTTTCTTAATAAAGATTATTATGGTTATCCTTTTGAAATGCATGGGGTCTATGCTAATTATTACCAGCTGGGGGCCTACTTGTGTTAAAATGCCAAATTTGGGTGGTTATTAATTTATATATGCCTTGGTGACATGTATTGCTCTGTGGTGAGACCCTCCAGCTTCCAAGAAAGGTTTTCAAGGGCTTTCAATACATCCAAAAGGGATTTCTAGTACTTAAATGTGTCACCATGCCACGTTATATTTTTATTTTAGTCAGACTGAAGTCTTACTCTGATTTCATCCAAGACTTCTTTCTCATTCCTGAAAGAATCCTGCTTTTAGAGGTTTGGGGTTCAGCTTTAGAGAGCTGGGAGAGGCAGCAAGAGAGTGACTGGGAAAAAGAGCCCAGGGTGAGGTTTTGAGGCAATGAAGAGAGGCAGTGAGGCAGTGGCTGAGATGGTGACCATGGAACTGGGCCTTGGTGTGAAGAGCCAGGCAGGTGAAGGTGTGAGAGGACACCCTGAGCTCCAGCAGAACCCCTGGGCTTGGGAGCTGAGGTGTTTTGGGAACAGTGATTGATAAGTCTCTTATTTCTCAGCTGTGAGAGGCTTATGAACTCATTTTTATATGGAACAAATTATATGGACCTCAGTGCTGGACCTTGGGCTCCACACAGGTCTTTTTGATCCTTCTGGCTCTAGGCAAAGATGGAACCTAAAAAGAGAACCCTAAACTCATCCCTCTACTTGCTGAAGCTGTTCCAGCCCTTGAAAACTTTATTGGAAGCTGGAGGGTCTTACCACAGAGCAGCACATGTCACCAAGGCATATGTGAATTAATAACCACCCAAATTTGGCACTTTAATTCAAAATAAGTTGGCTTGCTTAAACAGACAAGCAATGCAAGGCCTCTTATAGAGTTGTTACTTTTTAATTCTGGAAATTAGAGTTCTGAACTCTTTTTGCATCCAACAAATAAATTACTTCCTAAATAGATTGAGGCAACCAACCAACCAACAAACCACCACCACCCATCCCGCCAATAATTATTTTTAACTCACTCACTTGAACATTTAATATTGTCTATCCCAGGGTTATTATGGAGAATTAAAACAAAATAACAAGAAAAGTATTTTGTGCTGCATCTGGAAGCAGTTAATTAGCAAATGAACTGGAAATAAGTAAGGCCTTCTCACTGTGGGATCTGTGCTGGGGCCTTTTGCAATAAATAGCAATTCCTTCTGGGTGCTACAGAGAAGGGAGCAGAATGGGAGCTGCCTTCACGTTGGTAGCCAAAGATGCTGACACAGAGAGAGCTGGTGAAGCTTTACAAAGGATTAAGGGAAAAAAAAAACCCAACAAATGGAATGAAAGAAATGAGAGATCAAAGGTGTTGGATTGGAACATTAGCTCAGTGCGTATCTACATAGGGGAGCATCCGTGCTGAGGCCTCTGCAGGGGTCAGATGCTGCTCTGTGATCAGCTGGATGGGGTTAATGAATGTAGGGATGGAAATTGGCTGTGGGGATGATGGAAATGTTTGTGTATACACACATGTGAGAGGGAGGTTCAGCACCCCTTGTTCCTCCTTTGTTGGAGCTGCTCGTCTTGAGGGAAACCAGCTGGAAGCCCCTCCAAATCTGCACTCCAAATCTGTGTGGCAGCTACGTGTAATTCAGCCTCCTGCCCAGCCCCACAAGCCCTCCTTGCTGACAGATCAGGTTTTTTAATGTCTCTCTCCACACAGTCGGGTGAATTTTGGCTCTTCCCCGTGTCAGGAGCAAAGGCGAGCAGTCATCTCTGATTACACAGCCAGCCAAGCGTGGGCCTGCCTGTGCCAGCTCCTGCTCCTCCTTCCTGCCAACCAAGCCCAGGCCTGGCCTCCAGCAATCTCCCACGTCCATGCCAGAACCTCTCTGGAGCTCAGAGCCTGCCAAAGGCTTTGCAGAGAGCTCAGCCATCACCTTGGCCATGGTGTGGCTCCTGATTCTCCAGCCCAGGTACTCCTAGAGCAGAGCCTGTCCATCTGTCAGTGCCTGGAGCAGATTTTAGCCTGGCAGACCTCACCTGGGCTCCCACCAAGCTCCTGTCACCACTCAGGTGATACAGGCTCTGTGTAGACCCCAAGGTTTGTGAATAATGTCTCACAAATCTCCATCCAGAGAGTTGAGGTAGAGGAGGAAGATGTGGACAGGGTATGGACAGATTGACACTGTGGTTTTCTGACCTCACTGCAAAGCAGAATGCAGCAAAGGTGAACCTCCCTCAGTGGCAGAGGGTTATTTTTATAGGGGTGGGTTATTTTTATAGGGGTTGCCACAAAGAAAACATGGTCTCGTAGTAGTGTGAGGGTCATGAAAAGCTGGATGACACAGGCAAACATGCTCCTCTGCCATACAACAGGTTTTCCTTGCCCCTGCATGGCAGAAAATATTGAATCCAGTCTAAAACTCAAGCCACAGAAGGGTTAAGACCAAAGAGAAGCTTAATTGAATAGACCTATGATTTATGAGTTTTCCAAATAAGGGAGTGATCAAACAGAATTTAGCAGGTAACAAGTGACAGGATGAGAGGAAACAGCCTTAAAGTTGTGCCAGGGGAGGTTTAGATTGGAAATTGGAAAAAAATTCTTAATTGAAAGGATGAAAGATGGTGTAACAAGCTGTCTAGGGGAGTTCTGGGATCACAATCCCTAGAGGTTTTCAAAAAGTGTGTGGATGTCACACAGGGGGACATGGCTTAGTGATGGAATTGACAGCTTTGGGTTGATGATTGGAACTGATGGTCTTGGAGGTCTTTTACAACCTAAATGATTTTATGATCTAATATGATCTAAGATAACAGCAAACTTTTCCTCTTTCAATCCAGATTTTTAATGAGGACCTGTTTCACCCCTTGTAGGACACAGCACAATCAAATCATCACATCCCCAGCACTGACACAGAATCTCTGGAATTTAGGACTGAACAGGGAGGCATGAGAGGAGCTAGAAGCAGGAAATGTTGTTGTTTTACCTCCAAATCCCTCAGGACTGGATGATCTTCAATGCCAGGGAAAAGCACTCTCATCGTGTAGGTTCGGTAGTCGAGGAAAGGGATCCCAGCTCCATCCAGGTCACTCGTCAGCTCATGGATGTCTGTCTGCAGCTCTGCAAAGGCTGGCACAAAAACAGAACAACTCAGGGAGCAGTGAAAATCCAGATCAGCCTCACCAGAACGGGAAAAACCCCTGACCCTCATGATTGAGAATAAGGAATAAGGCAATATGTGGAGAGGAGGAAGGTGAATGAAAGCACGGTCGCCCTTCCCACAACACAACCCTTCCCCAGGGACGTGTGCCAAGGCTTTCTGCGGATTTTGAATTATCAAATCCAGTTAGGAGAGGATTGGGCGAGAGAAAGTCTGAACTTTTCTGAACTCTAGGAGAGGGTGGAGAAAGTCTGAACTAAGGGAAAACAAGGTAAATCAGATTAGATTCAGGCTCAAGACACACCCACAAGGTTCAACACCATAACTCAACACTGATTTTAGCTCAAAGCTTTATGACTTGATGTCTCCCTTGTACCAACACTGACACAGTGCCATCCTGCCTCTCTCAGCCTACCTTCTTTGCACTCCAGGGCCACCCTGGACTCCAGGTTGTCCATCTGCATCTGCAGGCGCTTGAGGGTGAGGTCGCTCTCCCTGGACTTGCGCTTGTAGGCGATGAGCACGGCCACGATGAAGATGATGAGCAGCCCACCGGCCACCGCGATGCTGACGATGGCTGGCAAGCTCAGAGGGCTGTCTGGGGAGATGTACACCATCCCTGGGGAGAACTCCATCCCTCCTACACGAGCCTAGAGGGAAAGCAGCAAAGAGCTGCACTGAGACTGTCAAACTGAGCAGGAGCGCAGAGGAGCTCTGTTATCGTCACTCTCTGTCACCCTCTGGCTGAGGGTGAATGGTGACAGCCCCTTGTCTCCCAAGCCAAAAGGGGAGTTATTTGGATATGGAACAGCTTAAAAACACCTTGAGATGATAGAATCACCTCTGTTGGAATCACCATGAACCCAGCCACACAAGGATTTGTGGTGAGATAAGTCACCGGTCACAATTTCTCCAAATCAGTTTGGGTTTCATTCTGGACTTTTCATACCCCATCTTGATGTGTTGTGTGGGGCACTGATGTCACTCAGGCCCAAAATACACACAGAAAACAGAACTCAAGGTATGGCCTGATGGTTCCTGACCCCACAATGGGGCAGAGGAGAGCTGACCCATTGAGTACAGTGGGACTGCAGAAATCAGAGTCACTATTTTCCTTTGACTCTCCTACCAGATAAAGCTTGGAAGCCTCTGGAATTGTGAAAATCCACCACAAACCCCACAAAGCCTGGCCCATTCCCTTTACAGCCCCTGTCTTAGCCACACGTTGTCAGGATGACTGCAGATGTTCACCAGTAGGAGCTGAACACAGCTTTTTGTTCTCCATCTACTTCCAGAGGTTCCCAGAGCTCCTTCCAGCCTCTGGAAAAAGCTGCTGTGAAAGGGCCTTGGTTTTAACAACCAGAAAGAAACCCTGCAAGCACTCCTGTTCTGAGCAAAATGTTCTGCTGAAGCAAGTCCCTTAGAACCCTTTTTTACAACATGAACACCACTCCCATCAGGAATCCCACAGGATACCACTGGCTTTGGGCTACTGCAAGGCTGTTCAAAGCTATTTGTAGAGTAGGCAAAGCTTGAGTGGTGGGAGGAAAGCTCTGCTGACTGGCCTGAAGGCTTCTAGGTCTGTGTTGTGGTTTGGGAATGCTGGTTGTAGGTCAGCAGAAAGCTGGGAAGATGCCATGTAAAGAGCTTGAAGGATGATGAGCTCCATCACTTCACCCAGCTGAGCTGTGTCACAGAGAGGCACAGCTGGCCCTGCACAAAGGGCAAACTCTAATTGCCAGGCAGAAATGCAATTAAGACCCCAGGAATGGCTGTTTCCTGCTCCCATTGCACCTGGGACCACTGCAGTGTGGAATTAAGCTGTTTTCTTCCTCCGTTGTGAGGAACTCTCCATCACATTTCCTCACGTTTCTCCCCCACACCCCAGCCTGGTGTTCAGCCTTGTCCTGCATCCCACTGGCTCTCAGTTAATCTCCAGCCTGCCTGCATTTACTAATCCCAGGGCTTCCCCCATCTCAGCTCAGGCACCTACTCAGGTTTCCTCTCGAGGCTGCAGAGGAAGAAACCGGCCCAGCTGGAAGCAGCAGAAGGGACTGCACAGCAGAATCATGAATTAATGAATTTTTCCAGGTGCTCTCCACCCCAACTCTTCCTGGGGACATGAATCTCATTGCCTTTATCATCTCCTAGAAGTCATTGCGGCCCCAGTTGCAGTCTCAGGGAAGAAGGTTGTTTTGCTCTACCACCAGGTGTAGGCTGCTCCTCAGTGGCCAAAGAGACACAACTGCAACCCTCATGTCATGGACAAGACCAAAGCGAATGTCTGAAAACAGCTAATTTCTATCCATCCCTCTCATGCCATTTTGCGAGGGGACTGAAGAGATGAAATGCCCACGATGAAAAACAAAACCAATCCCAAACTCATCTGTTCAGGAAACAGTTTCAAGATGACCAATTACTACCATGACACTGATGGCTTGTAGAGCATTTTCAGTGGCCAAAGAACCTCTGACACATAGTTGGGATGCAGCATTAATGAGTTTTCCCATCTATTTCAAGATACAAGATCCAACTCACTTATTAATCCTGAGGTTTGTTGTTGGAATGTAGCCTGCTCAACTGAGAAGGCAAACTGCCAAAATCACATCCTAATCCATGCTCTGGAAGTTGCTCCCTTTTGCTCTAGATCACTGTCCCAAAATTTTCTCACAGCTCGCATGCTTTCCTTTCTGTCAGTGGATCAATAAATTGCTTAATTCTTTCCAATTTTCTCTTTCTCCAAGCCCTGCAGTCAGACGAGTCCATTCAAGGAATATCACGCTAGACTCAGACAACCCCAGTCCCAAATCCCAGTGCAGATCGATCCTCAAAGCTGGAAGAACAGCCCCTCTCCATGGGTGGGATTTCTCTCACCAAATATTCCGCGTGCACATCCGAGTTCAACACTGCAGCATGATTCCAGAGCCAACAAAGAGAAAAACACTTTCAGGATGTGAGTTATGTGAGCTGCTCCCAATACCTTTGACATTGGGATGAGGCTTTTCATTCAGTGGAAGTTCCCATTTTTCTCCATTCATGACAAGGGGATCTAAGCTCCAAAAAAGCAGATGTTCAAAGTCAGGCCCAGTGTGTTCCCCTTCAAAGGTGATTTCATCACTGGGAAGGTCTCACAATCCACAAGTGAAGCTGCCATGATCTGAGGGAATCTGGCTCTTGAAGAAGAAAGCCTACAAGGCTGCAGTGTTATTGTGGGCTTTTAAAAGAAACACAAGAAAATATGCACATGCAGCCCTCCTTTACTTCTTAATCCACCAAGTGGTTTTGGAGGTAGCGCATTTTACCTTCCCGAAGACTGACCATAAACCCACCAAAGAACAACAATCTGGCCATTTTTAAAGACTATTAATAATGATTTTGTTTTAAATTAGACTAAATATTATAAATGTTTTCTCCAATGAAGTCTTAGTGGCCACCTGTAGGAGTTCAGGAGTTCTGAAGGAGTGTCTTTCCTGGTGCAAATAAAATTATCCCTCTAAGGATGAGATGAATCATGCCCTGAGCTGCTGCATTTGACCATCTCTCCATTCATTATAAAGAGTTTGGTGCACTTTCCAGGCTGTATCAGAAACCAGCAAACCTTTAGATGTGTTCCACATCTTCCCTGCAGACCTTCTCTGGTGTAGCCACTCACGGATTTTTCTCACATCTCTTTCTTTTCCTTGGAACAACTTGCCTCTGGGTTTTAGTCAATCTTCTTTTTAACCATCACCCAAACCTTTTATTTCCTCCCTATTTTTTTTCAAACACTTAACTTTGTCATTGTGTAAAAGACAGCTCAAAATCAGACAGCTCGAAAGAAGACAGATCAAAAGCATGTTGACATCAACGTGTGTCATTGCCACTGCTCCTTCACTTAGAAATAATCTCTGTGTTGCACCAGTTGATTCATTCCCATGGCTCCCTCTCAGTTTATGCCATCTCATTTTGCAAGAAATGGTTTGTTCAACAATTTCCTCAAGGTCAGAGAGTAAATCTTTGGCAAAATCAGGAGGAGGAACTTCTATCAGTTATCCGGGGCATCAGAGAGACGATTTGATGCCTTAAGAAGGCTGAGCTAGAGCAGAGGCTGGGCAGAATAAAGCAGGGATTCATTCAAAGGATCTCCTCCATGGATGCACCTTGGGCAGCACCAGAGCCCAGCCAGGGCTGCATCCAAGATGAACCAAAATGGCCCCAAAATGCACGAGCGCTCCCGGGGTCTCTCCCTGGGATCAGTTCTGCTCCATTTGCACCTTGCAGTTCATTGTCCCATTCCAGCTTCAGCCCAGGCAGTCCCACCCTGCTTGTTTTTCTCTCTCCAGCCCACGGGGTTTGTGCTCCTGGGCTGGGATTTGGGGCATTTGTCCTTGGTGCCCAGCTGGAGCAGGAATTGTTTTGTCTCCCTGCTCTGTGCACACAGCTCACCATCCCATAATTTGAAGCTCAGAACTGCACACTAAAGCAGCAGAGAATGTGAAAAAAAAAAAAAAAAAAGCTAAAACCTGAGGCATCAGTTTGTGTGAAACATGGTCCCAGCCTAAGCAGCAGAGATGCTGTGCCATGCTGGAGGAGGCATTTTCCAGCCCTGGTTCCAGACGCAAAGTCCATCCTTGAGCATCTCCATCATCTTCCCAGTTTCCCAGCAGTATCCCTCATTTCACCAGCATCAAAATTAAAAAACAATCCTTTTTTGATTGTTTTTAATCTTTGCTTCACTTAAACTGTTCAAAGCTGCAGGAGCATGGGAGTCTTCCCAACTAGTGCAGCCTGGCCAGATGCCATCATCCTGGATCCCCAGGGGTTGATTATTGCTCACCTGGCTTTGAGTTTTGTCTCCCCAGGATTGGCTTTGTCTGTCTCTGACTAACCATATGTTTAATCATATCCATGAAAATTACAGGGGACATTTATTGCCGTGCTCAAAAGCTTTGGTTTTCACACAGAGAAAATCTCTCATTCATTATTGCTCTTCTTGGAGAGTCTTAATGTGCTTTGCAATGAATCGAGAGTCATGGTGTATTTGCATGGCTGGAGAGGATTATTGCCTCTATTTTCCAGATGACAAACTTTGGCACAGAGAAGTTAAGTAGCCACTACAAGGGATCCCAGCAGCAGCCACAAACAAGACCCAAAATAGTCATCATGAGCTCTGCTTCTTTCAAAGTTCCCAGAAAAATCTTTTTAAAGATCAAACTCTCTGAGTCTCATTGCACTGAAATAAATAAATAAATTAATATGTGACAGATACAGCTTTGGGAGGCACAACAGAAGAACAGTTGTTCCCAAGGAATGAGAAACACTGATGTCAGTTGTCAGCTTTTGTTGTTCCCACCCACAGCTTGGTACAACTCCAGGGTGTTTGCTGATATGGTGTTTATCAAGCACCAGCATCAAGGAATTCAAATTATTGAGAGGAAAGTGAAAAAAAGGAGTAAATAAATAAACGGCGAGAGGAGGAGAAGCTCCCTCTGATGTAATCACCAGGTTCATTCTTCATCCAGGAAGGATTTGTAGGAGCACACTAAGATTTATAGAAATCAAAATTCTGAAGTCCAGTCATACTATTGTCCACATCCTGCCTTTTTTTTTTTTTTTTTGTGTCTTACATAAAGGCAAATTTTAGTCACCATCCTGTCAACAAAGTGATGGGGACTGTGCTGAATTTAACACTTTCCTGTAGGAACATGTTACACATGATCTCACATGAGAATTCAAGGTTCATACAGCCCATACAAAAACAGAAGAGAGGCAAACTCTCCTACTGGGGTTTGATCATGAAAGCTGTCTCACTGCCCACAAAGACCTCCAGGTCACTGTTCCACTGTTGTACTTCTCCAAGCTACCCTTGATGCGAATATTATATGAAGAAGGGGTCTTGATGTCTCTGGGAACTCAAGCAGTGATGCAAACCCCTTGGAGCCCTCTGCCAGCTCTCCAGCTCTGCTGTGCCCTCTCAAACCACCCAGGGAGAAGGGGCTGGGGGTCAGGCATCACTTACCATCACCTTGTGCCTCCCAATGAGGTTTGGGGACTCACAGAGGAGCTGCACGTCTGACACGGTCACCGCACAGGGCTTCTCCCCCACCAGCACGGTGTAGTTCAGCCTGGCATTGCCTCCTGCCACCGGTGGGATCAGATTCCTGCCCTGCACAGAGAGGAACATCCACCCCAAAATAACCAAATAAACACCAGGAAACAGTTTTCTTTCCCCCTCTGGTTCATTCCTGGGATACAAGTGTTGATATTGCATTTGATGGGATCACTGACACTGCTCCAGGCCAGGTTGGATGGATGGGGCTTGGAGCAACCTGGTCTAATGGAAAGTGTTCCTGCCATGGCAGGGGGTTGGAATGAGATGGTCTTTAAGGTCCCTTCCAAGGTAAATATGATTCCATTATGACATTTGTAGCTCGCCATTTGCTCACACAGGGAGGAAAAGCCAATTTAGGAACTCACGCAGAGAACAGCATGAGTGGTCACAGACTCAAAGCATCACAACAGCCTGTCCTGCTCCTCCCTCTCTGCAGCTGAGTGGGAAATGCTCCATCTAAGTCCTGCACAATAAAGCCCTCACTAAACATAGGCAGGCAAGCAAGTCAGACCCCTTTCCAAACATGCAAAATGCATCTGCAGGTAAAATAACCTCTTTGCATATTCACAGTGTAAAAAGAGTTATACAGAAATGCTGCATCGTAAAATTCCTTCTCTGTACTGCTGTGAAGCTTACAGAAATTTCAAGGGACTGATTTGGGTTAAAACAAAGGGAAGAGGAAGGTCTTGAATGAACAAGAAATGAAACAGAGTTGAGTATTTCACTGTCAGCCACATTGCAGGGGTAGAAGATGTTCTCTGGTGAACAGCAGTGGGTGCAAATTTAGGCTGCACCCAGGGGTTTATAATTTTTAGTTATGATTGTGGGCAGTGCTTAGTGTTTGCTGATGGTGACTCTGATATGGTTGGAATGCAGGAATAGAGGAAATTTCTGGGGTGGAATCAGGATGATATATGGGGGTGCGGGCAGGCACAGAGAGGCAAGAGGCAGAATTTCAGTCCAGTCCTTGGTGCCCATCTCACCTTCAGGATGATGGGACTTCCAGGCTTCAGCTCCAGGATCCCTGAGGGATTGAAAACCTCGAAGATGGGGTTGGGGTAGTAGGTGAAGTTGGTTTTGTTGAGGATCAGCAGGGACTGCACATTGTCAAGGATGAAGCCAAATTCCTCTGGGCGCTCGGCGAGCTCAGACTGGTGATTGGGGTCCACAGCCAGAGCTGGGGCCTGGCAGGTCATCTCTGTGCTGTTCTGCACCTCACAGTTCTGGGGAAAAAGAAACCAAAAACACTGAATGTTTATGGGAATAGGGACCCTGGCAGGTCATCTATGTGCTGTTCTGCATCTCACAGTTCTGGGGAAAGAGAAACCCAAAATGTTTATGGCAATAGGGACCCTGGCAGGTCATCTCTGTGCTGTTCTGCACCTCACAGTTCTGGGGAAAGAGACACAAACCAAGGAGTGTTTATGGGAATGCCCCATCCTTCCTGGTGGGCAGATGGCTTTCAGGGATAGGGAGGAGCAGACTCCCATGGGTTATTCTTATTCCCCATCACACAATCAAGGTTAGGAAAGCCTTGCTGGGGCAGGTGCGTGGAGCAGTTTGCACTTCAACAGAGCCTCCTGTGCCTCTTGAGAGAGCTCAGACTCTGTTGCCAACATCAGAATATTTCCCTGACTTTGTTTCCTTCTGGAAATAGAAGTTTCTTCCCTTATTTTCTGCACAGCACAGATTAGTCAAAACCTCACTACCTTGCAATCAGGTCTCACACTCTGGTTGCTTTTCCAAAAATGTTTGTGCAGTGCGTGCTCAGTTGTGCTCAGTTTGGATATCAGGTTACCTGAAATGAATCCCAGCAAGCTGGAGAAGCAAAAACAAAAGGTGAAGGTCTCAGAAGACCCTGAAGTTTGGTTCCAGCCCTGCCAAAAACCTTCTTTTTTGTGTGTGTGTCCTTCAGGGATGGGGTAATACTTATGGAAACAAACCATGCCCTCTTTTTTGGGCTGCAATAGGAGATTTCAAGCTCCAGAGGTGTCAGCCAGGCCCTGTCCTCAGCGTGGCATGTCCCCTCCTACTGGAATATTACCAATAGTCCAGCTCTGCAGTCATACTCACATTGACATGCTCCTTTCCACCATGCTTTGCTCGGATCTGGGGATTTTGGATGAGGTCCAGGTGAGTTCCCCACACAGCAATGGGAGTGTTGCCACTGGAGAATAAGAAATGGAATTAAAGAGGAAACCCAGGTGAGGGATGTCAGAGCTCATCACACCAGGAATGGGTGGTCTGTGTTCCTAAATGTTGGTTGCAAAGTGTCTGAGCACATCTCATAGTCCCATAGAGAAGGAAGGAAGAACAACACAAAAAGTTTTCATTCATTCATAAGGGGAGAAATAAGTTGTTGGGAAGGATGAAATTTTGACAAAAAGGTCTCACAGATATGTGTGCTTAGCAGAAAGATTTTTAAATGTAGAGTCTGATGAAGGAATAAAAATGAAAGCAAGTTTTGATATAGAAGAAAAGAATTGCTGAGCCAGTCTTATTGGATAACCAAGGAGGCAAAGAGTGTGTTAGTTAGAAGGGGTTTTATGGCTTAGAGCAAAGGATAAACCCACCCCAAACAAGAAGATGTTTTTACCAAGCACAAACACAGCACAGGCAAACAAGGCAGCAAATGGTGCAAGTCGAAAACAGACTCAGAATTTTCCACAGCAAGAAAACTGAAAAACAACTTCTAGCTTAAACTGTAATGCACTAAGTTTTAGTGACTGGAGAACAGTAACATGAATATGGTAATTACAGTAGTTATGATAGGCTACAGATAACAGTTAAGGTATAGATTGGTTGATAATGTATGAAGTTGCTCAGCAAAGAAAAGTCTATAATGCATTGTAACCAAAACCAAAGGGTCTCCAGGGCTGCTTGCAGCTGGAGCTGACAGCTGTGGGCACAGCTCTGTCACCCACCACCCTGGGTTGCTGTGACACCTTGGATACAATAAACTGCATTTTGTATACAATAAATATTGAATTTTGGATACAATAAACTGCATTTTGGAGAGTCCCTGGAGTCCCACATCTCTCATTCAGGCTCTTACAATAAAAGAAGAAAAATGTGTGCTGAAAATGTCATGTCAGGCAGCCTCTGGGTATGGATGCAGGGCTGGTACAGCAGGAGGTGGGACAGAGTGATCCAGGGCTGAAAGGAGAAGAGATGTCCAAGAAAGCAAAACCTTTACCTGTCAGGGCTCCCACAGCCAGGACAGGAGGAGGATTTGCCATCAGCACACAGGCCTATCTCTGAGGGTTTCCCAGGGTGAGCAGTGCTCTCAGCACTTTCAGCACCTGCCTCTATAACTCCTTTTGGAAACTGTCCAGGATGCAGTTTATTTCCTGCTGGGAAGGGGAGGCCATGTGGAAATCAATGGGGTTGTGAGGAGAAAGCTCAGAATCCCTTTCCTGTCCCCAGGTAAAGCTGCACGTACAGGAAAGGTGAGGCATGTGCATTATAAATGAGAAAACACCAGAGAATAAACACCCTGGGAGGAAGAAGGCAGCAATCTCCCCCGTTTCTGACCTTTGTTTTCAGTGCTCCTGATTTATCTTCCATTATTAATCAGCTGGGGAGGCAGGAGTGAATGCAAACACACACAGGAGAGCTGCCAGGTTTGGGTGAGCTCTGCTCCAGCCCCTCCAGGGGCACCCACACTGATGAACCAAATAGTTTTGGGGTTTATCCAGGGAGAATTGCCACAACCACATCTCTCAGAAGATGTTGGGGGACACTTTTCTGGGAGGCTCCTTGTGGTCTTTCCCTCAAGGGCTGGACTGGTCCATGCTTAGGGCAACATTTGACCTTGAGTTGTGCAGAGTATCTCAAGTTTTTTCTCTCTGAAATATCAGCTATAATGGGAAATTTTACTGTGCAAATCCACATTTGCTGTTTCTATAAGATCTGAATGAGTTTTTTTGAATGCACAAGAGATCCTGATGAAGTCACATGTCTTACAAAAGACCTTCCCTGCTTTACAGAAAAAAATATCCTCTCTCCAAAAGTCAGCTTCTGTGTAAAGATTCCTGACATCATCCAGGGAGAATTCTTCAGAACCTAGAAGTGAATAAACCAAATTGTTTTTTCTCCACTGTCCTGGGTCTTCTGAATTTTGGCTGTGAGCCTTTATGTTAATAATGAAAATATAATTTAATTGTTATTATTATATAATTAAATAATAATATAATTACTACTATATATAATATATATTATATATAGTACGTATAGTATATAAATTATATATTATATAATGTATATTTTATATACATATAGTATATATAATATATATATTATAATTAATCTCTGCTGATTCAAACTAGAAGGGATTTTATATCTTTACTTGGCTAAAAGTTTTATGTGTTCCACAAAAATCCAATATGTGAACACACATACAGGTATGTGTGTCTATATAAAGACAAATCCTTTTATTTAATCAACCAAATCTGTGCACACAGCTTTAAACCCACGAGTTAAAAATCCTCTATTTGGGTTGGAATTTGAGCTTCTAGGCTCAGACCACAGGTAATAAACACAGCCACAGCACCTGACCAGAGAGAGGGAAAGAAAAAAGATAAAGCAGTTTTTTGTTTGATGAAGAGTTAAAATCACCCCCAAATCCTCTCTGGTTTGAAAAAAAGGAAATAAAAATGTTTCTTGCCTTGAATATCAATGGCCATTGGCATTTATGCCTGCATGTGGATGCTGAGCCAGGTGGGAGCAGAGCCTGGAGACCTGCTGCTACCCAGCAAAATAACAGAGGTGCCAAAAGCCCTCAGAATTTAACAGTTTATTACCCCAAAAGACCCTGAGTATCATTTTATGCCTTCAGACTTAGGTAATTGCTGGATGTAACTCAAATCAAACCCAGATCAAAAGTATTAATGGAGCTCATAAAATTTTATTTACTTGCCAACCCAGTGTGACTTCTTTTTTTGGCTATGGAAATAAATTAGCAGTAATCTGTTCTTTATTGTTTTGAAAAATAAAGGTTTTAAGCCAGGCTTGCTGCATTTCTTCACTGGTTTTGCAAAGCTGGTTTAGTGGCAATCATCTCTTCCCTGGGAACAGCTCAGTCCCACAGTTATAGCACCTAAAACTGTCCCTGACACCACAAATCCCCATGGTAATCCTGGATATTCCATCTCCTCTCTCCAGGGTTGTGCACCTTTGGAAGGACACAAAAGTGCTTAAGAAGGAGGATGAAATTGGAGAGGTCTGGTTAAAAATGCTCAAGTTAATGCTTCCTGATTTCAGATGAAGAAAGCAAAGAGGAGAGGTTGTACCCAAAAATGCTCCATCCCTGGAAATGCTCCAATAATCCCTGGAAGTGTTCAAAAGCTGTGTGGATGTGTCACATGGGGACACATTTTGGTGGTGAACATGTCAGTGCTGGGTAAAGAATTGGAGACAATTATCTTAGAGGCCTTTTCCAGCCTTAATAATTCCATGAGTGATGAGACATGTGCAGTCCCAGCCATCCATCCCAGCAGCTACACACCCCACAAATAACCCAGTACCCCCTAAAAAAGTACCCTACCCTTATCTCCATTTTTCGGGGTTTTGGGATGGAAGAGCCCATCAATCCTAGCAGCTACACATTGCACAAATAACCTAGTACCCCCTAAACAAACACCTCACCCTTATTTCAGTTTTTTTGGGATTGAGGATTTGGGACTGGGGATGGGAGATCCCATCCATCCCAGAGGCTACACATCCCACAAATAACCCAGTACCTCTCTAAACAAACACCTCACCCTTATTTCCATTTTTGGGGGATTTGAGATGGGAGATCCCATCCATCTTAGCAGCTACACACCCCACAAATAACCTAGTACCCCCTAAACAAACACTTCATACTTATTTCCATTTTTTTCTGGGATTTGGGATGGGAGATCCCATCCATCCAGCCATGGGACACAGAGCCCCTGCACCTGCAGGCTGGGCAAAGCTTTGCTGACACACCTGAGGCCAGAGAGGAAGAGGAAGGTCCCTGTGCTGCAGCTTTCCAGGGGATTTTCAGGAATTCACTCTCCTAGGCTGTCAATCTTGCACCTTTTTAAGCAGCACTGAACTGGCTTTCTAAGGGAGTAAAGTGATTTCTCATTTCACTGATAACCTGGACTCTGACTGGAAATAAAAGCCCTAAATGGAAAATCCTGACATTAAAGCTTCAAGCCCAACGTGCAAAGACTCAATCCGGCTAAATCAGTAAATTCCCTCACGGTAATTAAAGGCACTAATTGATTTGTGAAAACATCTTTGGGATGGGAGCTGAAGTGGGGGGATTTACAACCCTGTTCCTAATCCCCAGGGACTCCAATCAGTCCAGTTTGACAGGGAAGCAGAGAGCTGCCTGGATGAATGAGGGGAGACTAAGATTTCTTATTTTGTATCTTTTCAAGGAAATACCAGTGCATTTAATGACCAATTTCTCCCTTCCTGAGGCCATTTCTCTAGGCTTCTGAGAGTTTGGGCATCACTTTGATGCTTTCCACAACCAGGGCAAATGCTGCTCTCAGGCACCTTCATGTGCACCCTGTGAATTCACCAAAGCAGCATCAAGGGGGTGAGGAGAAAAAGGGATCCCTAACGAGGAGAAAGGCTCTTGGATGGGGCAGGGAGCAGGGCTCCCTTTGTGTTTCATCTCAGGACAGAGCCCTGGGGCTTTCAGGCACCATGGCCAAGCAGGCAGAGCTTAGTCCTGAGGCATCAAGGCCATGAAGGCTGTGGGAAATGTAGAAATTTCAATTCCATTAAAGCTGTGTGAAATATAGGAATTTCAAATCCATGAGGACTGTGGGAAATGTGGGAATTTCAAGTCCGTGAAGGCTGTGGAAATTGTAGGAATTTCAAGTCCATGAGAGTTATGAAAAATGTAGAAATTTCAAGTCCATGAAGGCTGTGAGAAATATAGGAATTTCAAGTCCAGGAAGGCTGTGGGAAATATAGGAATTTCAAGTCCATGAGGACTGGGGGAAATGCAGAAATTTCAAGTCCATGAGAATTATGCAAAATGTAAAATTTCAAGTCCATGAAGGCTGTGAGAATTGTAGGAATTTCAAGTCCATGAGGGCTATGAAAAATATAAAATTTCAAGTCCATGAAGGCTGTGGGAAATGTGGAAATTTCAAGTCCACGAGGACTATGAAAAATGTAAAATCTCAAGTCCATGAAGGCTGTGGGAATTGCAGGAATTTCAAGTCCATGAGAGTTATAAAAAATGTAGAAATTTCAAGTCCTTGAAGGCTGTAGGAAATACAGGAATTTCAAGTCCATACAGGCTGTGGAAAAGGTAGGAATTGCAGCGGGCAAAGTGTGAGAGAATGAAATGGTTCTTGGCTTAAATATTGCTAAAATCATGGAAAGGCTTTTTCCCACTGTAGGAAACTGCAAAGAAGCAGCTGCTCATCGGTGAACACTGAAGCCATCCCTGCCCAAATACACCTATAAACAGAATTTGGAGTGTGGAGGGAACTTGGGATGAGATAAATATTGTCCAGTCCTCCCATGTCTAGGCAGAAGAATGTGACCCTAGAAGAGACACTGGGATGCTCAAACACTCAGGGGAAGCTGCTATGGGCAAAGCACCCACCCAGGTGCCAGGGGCAGGCTCAGCCCAGCTCAGCTGCAGCTGGTGTGGGACCAGATAAGGAAAGAGCCAACCCTGGGAGGAGGAACTTTGTCCTTATCAAGTGTGATGCCTTGAGAAGGCTGAGCTAGGACAGAGGCTGGGCAGAGTCACAGAATAAAGCAGGGATTTATGGAAAGGATCCCTCCATGGATGCACCAGAGCCCAGCCAGGGCTGCACCCAAGATGAACCAAAATGGCCCCAAAATGCACGAGCACTCCCGGGGTCTCTCCCTGGGATCAGTTCTGCTCCATTTGCACCTTGCAGTTCATTGTCCCATTCCAGCTTCAGCCCAGGCAGTCTGACCCTGCTTGTTTTTCTCTCTGCAGCCCACGGGGTTTGTGCTCCTGGGCTGAGATTTGGGGCATTTGTCCTTGGTGCCCAGCTGGAGCAGGAATTGTTTTGTCTCCCTGCTCTGTGCACAGAGCTCACCATCCCATAATGTGAAGCTCAGACCCACACACCAAAGCAGCTCAGAATGTGAAAAATAGAAAAGCTAAATTCTGATGGAGTGAGCTGGGCTGGTGCAAGAGGCAGCTGTGTTGACTTTGAAGGTGTCAAAAACTCATGATCCACCACATTCCATCATCCAGGTGTCCCTGATCCACAGCTTTCCATCATCCAGTGGGAAACTCCCTGACAGGTGTTCCACCTGAGTATAAACCCAACAGAGGTTGTGTTCTGGGAATTTTCTTCATCGTTTCTTTGGGATGCCCCTTGTCCTCTGATGGATCCAGTCTGTGACCATCACTTCAACTGACAGACATCAAAAATTGCAATGACCAAGTTCTGTGGAGCCTATGAGTGGTGCAATCTTTCTACTCTCATCCTTTCCTTTTCTTCCTTATGCTTTTTCTTATGTCATATTTTTAGGCTTTTGTAGTTTCATATTGCTGGAGATAATAACAACCAAAATGGCTTTGTAGCTGCTTTCCCTTAAAACCAAATTGTTCTAAAATAAACCTATATCTATATAAATATAATTTATATATTTACATACATATAATATATATCTATATGTATATCTGTATCTATATATCTATATATTTATATATCTATATATCTATACATATATATATATATTTAGGTATCTATTATACTAATCATTCAGTGTCATTTCACTCTAATCCGCCCTGAGGGATCTATTGGGTCTGGAAAGTTTCACTGCACAAATTCTTGGTGGACACAATCCTTGGAAATAATTATTCTACACCAAGGGCCAAAGTTATCAGGGCAATGCTCCTTTAAAAAACCATGGGAGTTGGGAGAAGGGTTTTCCTGGGATTCTCACCTGAAGATGCTCCACTCAGGCTCGATCCTCAGGATGGTGGGATCCTCTACATATTCATAGTGCAGCTCCTGATGGATCTTGGCCTTGTCCACTCTCACAGACACCTTCACCTTCTCAAAGCCTTCATAGGAGGCCGTGGTGTTACAGACAATGTGCTTGGTGGATCTCCTGGGAGGAGGAGAAAGTAAATGTGAACCAGCAGCAAAATGGTGCCAAAAAGAGCCCAATTATTTATTCGTATGTCCTGTGGCCCAAACCTGTGCACTGTAGAGGTGGAACTCAGTGTGAACCATTTGTGTTCCTGTAGCAGCGTCTGGGGAAATGGCATTGCCTTTTTGCTGGTTTAAATAAAACCACAAGAGCCCTCATCTCTCAGGACTCAGAGTAAAATCTGAACCCCAAGGGCAGTCCAAAGGAGGCCTCTCTGCAGAAGTCTTTCTCTGTGATTAAACATTTGATGGATGTTTCCTTCCTGCCTGCAGACATGTGCAGCAGCAGCTCGTAAAAGGGGTGTTTGCACCTCAGCTTTGCAGCCTGGGATCATAAAGTTTGCTTTGCATTAGGACTGTAAGTCTTGTTTTAAGTGCAGTTTGCAGCATGCCTGGGACCTCTGGAAGTGCTAATACAGTGGGAAGCATTCTATGATTAAAGAGGATTCTGCATAAACCTTTCCTTTTTGGCAGGGCTCAAACCCAGCTCCAGGTCTGCGTTCCTTTCAAAATGAGTCAAAAATCTGGGCACCAAACATTCTCAGACTTCCCAGTCCTGTGATTTGTGATGCAGCCTCATCTTATACCCCTAAAATGGGGTTGTAAGCCACCTCCAATGACTGCACCCTCCAGGTGCCCTGCAAATTCCCCCAAAAGACAGTGCTCAATCCCACCTAAAATTCCCCAGACTTCAGTGAGCATCTCCAAGCAGCTGTGGTTCCCACTTGGCATTTCAAATCACAGCCTGTGACTTCACCCTGCTGAATTTTGGATGCTGGATCGCTCCACAGCCATGACAGGCTGCTAAAGAGGGTCCCCACAGCCAGGAGAGGGAAGGGCATTGCCCCAGGGCAGTGCTCCCAGGTCTCCTGTGAATGAGCTTTTCCTCTGCCAAGGACATATTTGGGAGAAATGTGCCAACTTCATCTTCAGCCCCCATCTCTACTGGCAGCAAAATGTGTTGCTCTGGGTAGTTTGGAGCTGCAGGAGCCTCTGGGAATGGGATTCAGGCTCATTCTCACAGGGATCAGGGAACATCCAGCAGGTAACACTGACATTAAGCTTCTCTGAAGCGCCATTGAGCAGGAGCCAACACGGAGCTGAAATGTTGCAAATCATCCATTTCTTAGCACTACAGGACTATTCTGGGATAAAAGGGAGGTGGTTTAGTACTTCGAACTGATGTTGTCAGATTTTCTTTGTCACCTCCACTAAAGCAGGGACATGAAAATGAATCTTTTAAACGACACACTCCCAGAGCAAGTAGCAGAGCACATGACCGTGGAGAATTGTACTGAAATCTGACAAGAGGCCACGGGAAAAAGCACATCAAATACTAGTCAAAACAATGAAATAAATCCTATTTTCTTTCCCCAAAAACATGGCCAGCAAGGCTGTGCATGGTGCAGAATGCACAAGTCCTGTTGCAGCAAAGGAGGCGCTTGAGGGACAAGGTGTCAGGGCTGCAGGAGAAGTTTCCTGACTTTAGCTGGGATTTAATCTTTCACACTCAGGCATGAGCAGCAGGAAGGGCTCATCTGTACCTGTAGAAGAGGCAGGGTTGTCTCCCAAAGGTCACAATGACATTGCTGCCAGCGTTGAGGTTGTTGCCTGTGATTGTCACCTGGGTGCCACCCGACACTGGTCCTCGCTTCGGCTTCAGGTCAGAGAGGGTCAGAGTCTGTGGAGGCAAAGGGAGGTGTTAGAGACACAGCACAGGGACCTTCCCTCTCCTGTTAGTGCTGGAGAGAGGGAGGCACCCCCAAGGATTAATCTGGGTAATTCTGAAGTTGGCCACATCTGGCTGATAAAGGAGCCTGGAGTGACACCAGAGCTGTCAGAGACTCCCTGCTCGAATGCCAGGTTGGTGGGATGAGTTCAGACCCAACCCCAGTCTGTTCTCACTCCTCCAAAATGAGCTCTGCCCTTGTACCCACTCAGAAATAATCCTACAAGGACAGGCCCGTTCCTGGAGCACCTTGGATCACAACCTCTCATCTCCACTGCTTGTTTGGCACAGGCCAGGGCTCTTTTTGCTGTCACACACCACCAGCTCTGCAGGATAATTCAGGCAGTGAACTGGTTTGATTGCATCTTAATGGAGAACCTCTACCTCCAAACTGTGAAACTCACAAGTGATGAAATTGTTTGATTGTGAGAAGATCACTCAGCTTTATTGATTCTCAGAATCACAGGATAGTTTGGGTGAGAAGGGACCTTAAAGATCAGCCAGTCCCACCCCAGCCATGGTCAGGGACACTTTCCACTATCCCAGAGTGCTCCAATATTCCTGTCCAGCCTGGCCTTGGACACTGCCAGGGATGAGGCACAGCTTCTTTGGCTTCACCACCCTCACAGGGAACAACTCCATCCCAATATTCCATCTGACCCTGCCCTCTGGCAGGGAGAAGCCATTCCCCCTTGGATTGAGGAGAGCTCAGCAGAACATCAGAGTGTGCTCTTGCCTCTCCCACACAGGATCCCAGAATCACTCCAAGGTCACCCAAGTCCAGCCTGTGACCCATCCCCACGCTGACAACCACAACAGAGCTCATTCTTTGAACACCTCTAGGGATGGGACTCCATCACCTCCTGGTGCAATTCTAATGTCCAACAACCCCTTCCATGAAGAAATTCCTCCTGTTGTCCAACCCGGACCTGCCCTGGTGCAAAATGCTCACACACGACCCTAAATCTTTCTCTTTTCTGGCCTGGATGTTGAGGCAGCCTTGAGCTGTCCTTCAGTGAGACATGGTGGTGGTTCTCTGAAATGCCAGAGCCTCAGAAGCAGCACTGCCCCTTGAACACCTTTTCCCTTTTCCTGCTGATTTTCTGAGCCTCTTTTCCCAGCCTAACACAGCGTTGTGCTAATATATCAAAAAGGGCCACAATTCCTTTAGAGGCCCCAAATCTCAAAACTCTTTTTCTTACCTTGCCACCCTCCCTTCTTCCCCAAATCAAGATAAAATACTCGCGCTCTGAAGGCACAGATCACCCTGTTACCACAATGCAGAGAGGAGACATCAATATTCAGGGAGAAATTTGGTGTTACAGTTTATTCTTTCATTTGCATTTTAATAGAAAAACTTTCAGTCCCAAGTGAAAAGCTACTATATGCATTTAAATGAAGATTATTTCTTTCCCCCTCTCTTTAAGAATGATGACACAAGTGCTTGAAGCTCTCAGCTCCTCTGAGCGAGCAGGTACATCATGAGTAACCTTATTGAGCTTTGGAGACCATTAATCCATGTTTATAAAACCACCTGACACACACCACAGCTCCCACTCTCACACACACAGAGCCACCTCTGTTCCCAGGCCCCTCTGGTTTAATCATTTTGAAAAACAGCGGCAAGATTTCCATTTTTCCATTTTGCTCCTGTTCTAAATGCAGCTCTTGGAGGAAGGGCAGAACATGAAAACCAGACTTACAGCTCTGTAGAAGGATCTGCTGTCAGAGCTGGGCACTTTCTGTGTTTAAACCTGGCTGGTTTTCACCTGATGGTTTGGAAGCTGGTTTTATACTTAGAATCGTGGAATTTTTGAGGTTTTTGAAGGACCCCTATGATCTGCCAAGTCCAGGCTTTAACCCACAACTAAAGCACAAGGTTCCCCCTGAGCCTCCTTTGCTTCAGGCTCAGACCCTTCCCAGCTCCCTCAGCCCCTCCTGGTTCTCCAGGCCCTTCCCATCTCCCTCAGCCATTCCTGGTGCTCCAGACCCTTCCCCAGCTCTGTTCTCTTTCCTGAGGAGCTCAAAATCCAGGATTGGAGGTGGGGTCTCAGCAGTGCCAGCACAGTGGGGTGGGCACTGCCCTGCTCCTGGTGGCCATACTATTCCTGATACAACCCAGGTGCCATTGGCTTCTTGGTCACCAGGACACACCTGGCCTCATGTTCAGCCACAGGTCCTTTTCCATTGGGCAGCATTCCAGCCATTCTCCAAGCTTGGAGTCTGATTTTTTGGGAATATTCTCTATCATTCTCTTTTAAGGGAATAAAAAAACACAGGAAGAGTATGGAAATGCAAAGGATGCACTTCAGTACTGCTCATTTATATTGTGGGTACCCACTCAAGCTCTGATGGCAGCTCCCTTAATGATGGACACCCCCACCAGTACAAATTCCCACTGACCTTGATGGCTGGCAGAAAATGGGTTGGGAATGGCCAACCAGGTGCCCAAAACCCACACAGCACCACTGCAGCAGTATCTGATTCAAAAATCATAGAGAACATCCGAGTTAAAGACCCAGAAGAGCTTTGTCCCACCCCTGGGTGGGTTCCCTGCCCTCTCCTTGGGGTAGATAAAGCAGCCATGGCATTTTGAGGATCCTCAGAGGCCACAGCCACACCAGGAAGGCTCCTTGGCAAAGCCCTGCTGTGCCGGTGCCAATCTTACAAATGGGTTTGTGGTTCAGCTTTCAAAGGTGTGATCAGCGTTAAATTATTCACAGTGGCCTTCCTGAATTTTGCACAGCACATTCACAGCAAAACTCTAAACTATTCACCATTTCCTCACCGGTGGAAGGTGGTGGAAAATGCAAAGAGAGTGTGGATAGGCTGGAGAGTGACAACCAGGGAAAGAGGACATGAAATTTTCTGCATTTTTTAGGATTTTATCTACTTTCCTCAGCTTCCCAACCCTTTCTTTCCTCCAACATCTCCTGCACACAGGTTTTCCACAGAGAAGCACCATCAGAGGTGGGTCTAAACTGTCCCCCATGGAGCTAATCAGAACCTTGGTTCCCATTCCACTCCTCCTGGGAACAAGGAAGAGCAAGCTATGACTCAAACACAACATGTGCACCTGAGTTTCCTTCCTAGAGGTTCCACAGTAGCAGCAAGAGGGAAAAAGATGAAAAGGATGGATGGGAAATGCTCCCCAAAACAAGGATTTTAGGAAGAAATGTGGAGCAGCCTACAACACCTGCACTGAGACACAATATTTTCATCTAAACCCAGAATAAAGATAAATATTCTTCAGTTAATGTAACATTTTTTTTCATTGAAAGACTGGGGCAATAATTACAGCAAGAAAATGAATAACTAAAAAAAATATATTTCATTTAGATCATCATAAATTTCATTTCAGCTTTGTTTCCCTCTTGGCTTATTGTACTTTCTAATGCAATTTGCAGGTTTTGATCACAGACGAGTTTAAAACAAACGAGCAGCTATTTGAATTTAAAAGTTCTGGTTAGAAAAGTGGAGAAGAACCATTCTGGCATCTCTAAACTAAGCCACCTCTTTCTTAAAACACTGAAATTAAATACTCATCTGAGCCCAAACCATCATCACTTTGAATTCCTGCAAGACAGGGAAAGGCTGAAACAATTGGCCAACTCCAACCCAGTTTTCCTTCAAACCTCTCGAAAACCAATTTTCCAGAAGATTTGCTATGAGTCAAGAAGTGACATTTATCTCCCAGGTGCTGCCCTTCCTTGCTTTTCAAACATCTTCTTTCCCTTCAAGCTGCCACGCACCGCTGCAGGATGCCAAGGCGCGTTGAGATTCCTGCAGCAGCATCTCTGCCCTCCTGGCAGAAAAAACCCAAGGAAGCCAAAAAAACACAGCTCCCACTGTGAAAGCAGCAGACACGCGAGAGGGAATATGATGGGCAGGCTGGAGAGTGCCTGTATTTTGGGGTTTTTTTTGTTTAGCACAAAGGTATGGAGGTACTGAGCAGAGAAAAACCCCGGTGGCTTCGTGCTCGTGCCCTGGCAGCCGGGAAGGCGGCAAGCGGAGGGAAAAGCTGTCACAGATGGACACGGATGATCAAAAGCAGACAGTAATTCCAGGAGTAGCAAAAGGTGACACGTTGAAGTGTAATGTCCTGGAAAGAGCCCTTCTGGCTGCCTGGTAGGGGCTTTCTCTCAAGGTGTTTCTGTGCCCCCGCCACCGCAACACCTGAGTGACACCGGGAAATGCAGAGAACAGAGGAATTTCTGTAGCTCGAGGGGGGAATCCAAGACATTTGCATTCATTACAAGTTCCCTTTACCATAAAGAAATGCTCAGGCATGTGAATAATTTCAGAAGAGACCCATTCTCTTGCAAGAGCTGAGAGCTTTTGATGGGAACAAAGGGACCCTCTCATCTCAAACCTGCACAGATCTGAACAGATCAAGGCCAGACAATGCTTGCATGTCCCCAGCAAGGGGCCTTAGAGGAATAATCAGGTCTCTTGGACAAGGAACATCATCAGAAGGGAGGAATAAAGCACAGGTTGAGTGTACAACATGTGTTTGCACTTGAACTGAAGCTGAAGCTTGCAGGTGTCTCTTGTTTCATCACGGAGCATCCAAAACCAGCACTGAGCCCCAGTCACATCCTACAGCTCACCAGCAGCCTGAGCTGGGTCTGTCCTGATCCCAGTGCTCCTGGGATGAATAAACACCTGGGGGAATCCAGAAGGGAGGAGAAAGAAACCCTATCAAGACCATCACACTCATGCTGCTGAAGATCCAGGGTTGTAATGAGTAGTGACAGCCCCCAAGTTTCTTCTGGACAACACTGGTGCCTCCAAGCAGAGGTGTTGGTAGCAGGAGCATCATACCCAAAAAAACAAAAGATACTAGGGAAATTTTCCTCTTTTTAGCTCCTTTTTATTCTTTCCTGTACAGCACTTTTAACTATTAATGCGAATTTTCTGTATTAATTTGGACCGTGACTGCATGGAACTGTAACTGGACTAATAATCTGGACTATTATTAGGTTGTTAAAACTTTAATTAGACCAGCTATTTTTGCTGGGAACAAGAAAGGAAATGGAATGAACAATCTGGTGCACCGGAACGGCAGCAAAGAGCTCGGAGGCTCAACGTGGTGAAGGACAATGGACAGAGGGAGCAAAGAGAAGCAAGGCCAAGGAGTTCAGGGCCAAGGAGAACTTTTTCAGGAACTTACCATGAAGTAGTAGAGCTGAGAAGACCTGGCCATGAATTCGGGCTTGCACTCGGCCACGCAGATTTCCACGAATCCGGCGTGCTGGCTGGGCTTGGCCTCCCCCATCTCACACACAATCCTGAGAGGGAAACACCAAGCAGGAGCAGAGTTTGAGGAGTGGTTTTGGTAAGATGGAGTTGCAGCTAAGAGCCCTCAATGCTGGGGGATGGACTGAAGATTAATTCACCCTTTTCCGTCCCATCCAGAACCAAAATTGTGAATGAAGTTATTCTTTAGAAAGTAGTGGCTTCTGGCTGGGACAAGTGCTGAGGTGGTGTAAATCCACTGAAATACACAGAGAAATGTTGGGCTGAGGTCTGGCTCCATCCCTCTCAGCTCCAGCCTGGTGTGGTGGAGGCAGCTCTAAGGTTTAATGATCACTCCTGCATTTAGCAAGAGGCTTTTCAGGAATTGAACAGCTTGGGGTGACTTCTTGGTGAAAACCAGGATAACTTCAGGGCATTTGCCATGAGGATCACCTAAATATGCAATCCAAACACAGTAATAACTGGGTTATGAAATAAATAGATTATCCTGAGCTGTACATGAGGAATGGTGTTGCGGTGTGTTGCAATGTCCTGTTTACCCTCTCCCTTCCCCCTCGCCCCCTTGCTGAGTATTCCAGCAAGGTGTCGTGTGATTGGTCCCTCAGGCCTGGGGGACATTGGCCCGTATAGGTGTCCCTTGTCCCTTGAGACCCTGCCCCTTCACCTGGTTGGTGGCTCACCTGTCCCCTCCCCTTCCCCTGCCCTGAGCTTAAAACGTTAATGAGACCATGCGGCCTCCATTCTGTTGGAGGAATTGCCCCGGCTCAGACCTCTGTACCCATGGAATAAACATCTGGATATAACCCTCCAGCAGAATCCACTCCTTCCTTCTCTTCACCATCGCCAGAAGCTCTCTCTCCTGAGGTAAACGGAGTCCTGACAAGCCTGGACTTGCGCTTGTGCCCCGCTGCACTCTCCAGCAGCCAAGGTATCTCTGGGGTAAAACACCACAGTGCTGCCTTTGGCCCAGCAGCGAGGGTCAGAACTGGCCCAGGCATCATCTAACTGGTTATATTGGGATTCATATTCCAATAGAATGGCTTCTTCATCCCTCAATTCCCAAGTCGGAATGGATCCCTTGGAAGGCCCCCGTAGGTAGGAACGTCATTAGGTGTGCTGTGGCCTTTGCTGTGCCACACACCCCACTTACTGCTCTGCTGGGATGTACCCTTCCACCAGGGGCTTGCACTCCACGCCGGCCACTTTGACGTGGGAGGCGATATCCCGGAATTCCAGCCCCAGGTTCTCCCCACGGATGGTCACTCTGGTGCCTCCCTCACGAGGGCCCGTCACGGGGTTGATCTGGGGAAACAAGCCAAGAAAAAGGAGAACGATCAAAGCAGGCACCAGAATCCTGGCTGTGGCATTCACATTTACTGGAAAAATCCCTTCACCCAGGATTTTTCTCCTGGGAAGCTGAGAAACCTCAGAGAAAAAGGAAAACAATATTATCTCATTTGCTTCTCCTGTGTTTTGCTCATGCGGAATGTGTTTGGAGGTTGTTTACCCACAGGTGATTGTTTCATTGGATTCTGGTGTGAGTTGTTTTCGCTCTTTGGCCAATCAGTGCCAAGCTGTGTTGAGACTCTGAAGAGAGTAATGGATTTTCATTATTATCTTTTAGCCTTCTGTCTGTATCCTTTCTGTATTCTTTAGTATAGTATAGTTTAGCATTCTTTAATATAATATAGTATCATAAAATAATAAATTAGCCTTCTGAGAACATGGAGTCAGATTCATCATTCTTTCCTTCATCTGGGGGCAACACAAATACAAAACCTGTCAGGTGAAAGAACGGACAACTTTTGGGGATCACTAGGGACACTTATAAATGCTGAACAAACCTACTTCAGATACACAGAATATGCAAAATTCTGCCCCAGAACTCATTTACTCTCTTTTAACTACTTGCAAAACATCCAGAAGTGAGTTGAAGATTTTTTTTGTGGGGATTTATGGAGCTGCAGCTGAGCTCTGCACTTTGTAGATGTAAGCCATGGAAAGGCAGCAGAGGGACATGGTGGAGAGAAATGGGAGAAAGGACAAGACAAGGACATAAAGGGTTGTGCCAGTCACTTGAAATCCAAAATTCCCAGCCCAAAGCACATGGAGGTAATGGTCATGCAGCAGAAATTCAGCTGAAAATGTCCACCTGAAAAAAAAAACAGCCAAGCCACAGCAAGAACAGGGTGTTGGGTTAGGTGTGGAGGAGGTGGATGGTGACTGAGACAGCAGCAGCAGCTGCTCTGTGCCAACATCTCCTCCTGAAAGAGCTCCAGTTTCCCTCCTGGTAGAGCTGGGGCCATTGAAAGGGCAGGCAGGGAGCATGGACAGATTATTTGTGGAGCCTCTGGGTCTGAGCATGAGAGGAGCAACCATCCCAACCAGCCTGGGGGCTGCTGGAATGGCATTTGCATGCCAGCCTGGCCCTGCACCAGACCCTCACAGGGCCTTGCTCCATCCCCCTTGTCCAGAGCCAGGTGGGAATCGGGCACTGGAACTGTCTCCTGAGCATTGGAACAACACCAGAATCACAGGGCTGGCCCTTAATTATCTCCATCCTGCCCTTCCAACTCCTCACTATGCCCACTTTGCCATGCCATTGCCCACTTGAGAAGGGTTCAAACACTTCCCTTGCAGGGTGTTCCCTGCTGCCTGCTCAGGATGCCATGGCTGCCATCTGCCAGGGCTGGCACAGCTCTCCCTGCAGTGAGCAAAGGGGAATTCCCTGTCTCACGGCCATTCCCACCTGCCCTGGCTCTGCCAGGTGGGAATCTGGGGCTGGCAGCCATGCCCTGCTGCTCCCAGCACCCAGCCTGGCACCAGGGTTGGTGTGATTCCCACCCAAAAGGTGAATTTTAGAAGGGCCAACCTTTAATAACAGGAGGGAGAGCCAGGCACCTCTAGGGGATATTTAATTTCAGGATATTAACTTTAGGATATTAATTTTAGGTGTTGTGAACCAACTCCTCAGTAAGTGTGAGTTATCTCTGACTCTAAAGGGAACCAGGAGGTGTTTGTGGTGGTTTGACAGGAAAGAAAAAAGAAAGGGAAAGAGGAAAGGGAAAGGGAAGGCGAGAGGGAAAGGGAAAGGGAAAGGGAAAGGGAAAGGGAAAGGGAAAGGGAAAAAGGAAAGGGGAAAGGGAAGGAAAAAGGGAAAGGGAAAGAGAAAGGGAAAGAGGAAAGGGCAAAGGGAAAGAGAAAGGGAAAGGGAAAGAAAAAGGGAAAAAGGAAAGGGGAAAGGGAAGGAAAAAGGGAAAGGGAAAGGAGAAAGGGGAAGGGGAAAAGGGAAAGGTAAAGGGAAAGGGGAAAAGGAGAGGGAAAGGGCCATGGAAAGGGAAAGGGCAATGGAAAGGGAAAGGAAAAGATAAAGGGAAAGGGAAAGGGAAAGGGAAAGGCAAAAAGGAAAAGGAAAAGGAAAGGAAAAGGGGAGAGGGAGAGCTGTCTAAAGCACAAGATTTCAAAAACTTCTTGCTGTGACTCAAAAAGCATCAACAGGAAACTTCCTAGAGCAAAGCCAACAAAGCACCATGGAATCCTTCCCTGGGCAATATTTAATTTGTGAAGGCCAGCTTCAAAACCCACTTATTTCCTTAAAAACCACTTATTTCCTTAAATCGGGAGGGCCTGGGGTTCTCCCAGGGTCACATGGAAGATTTTTAAACCCTATTTCACAGCTCTGGCATAGATTCCACCAAGAGGAAGGTGCTGCCAGGTTGTTTTCACAGCAGGAGAGGAGGAGCCTGTTCTATCACAGGTGGAAAACGTGGCACGAGACCTGTCAGATTTGGAGAGGAAAACCCAGGCAGGGAAACAAAAGCTGCCAGGAAGCCTCAGCTTCCTCTGGAAGACCCAGAGCTAGCTGCATCTCAATTTCCAGTCTGTGCTCACATCAACTGCTGCTTGTCACTCCTAAAGGAGTTTTTTGTGGCTCAGCGAGTCTCTGAGTCCCTTAATTTCCCTGTGTGGCTCTGTGAATGCCAGGGCTGGTACAGAAATGGGGGGATCAGTGCTGCAGGGGGTGTGAGTGCCCCTACAAGTGTGAGTACACGTGTTCTTCCCTGCAGAGACCCAGCCCTGGCTCCTCTCCAGGCTCTGGATGCTCCCACCCCACAGCTCCAGACCTACCATTAGCTGCAATATATATCCAGTCACTTGAGATTACTTCCATGCTAATGGCTCAGAAAAAAGGCCTTCCAAGAGCTACTTAAGGCTTGCAGCAGGCAGCTGGAATATTTCATGAGTGAGTGTTGCAATGATCTGTTTGAGCTCAGAGAGCTGTTGGAGGAAGTGCCAGCAGAATTTGAAGCACTCTGGAGCTGTAGGGTGGAGAATGAGGGGTTTGCTCTGCAAAATGAGGCTGGAGATGAAGGAATAGGGTTAAAGCATGGCAGGGAAATGTGGGTGAATCTTCTGCACACCCATGTCCTTGTGTTTTGGATTTCTGCTTTAGCTGATCATCCATCAGCTGCCCCATACCAAATTCTATCATTGTTTCACAGGGTCTGAGAATCTGAAAATATTTTTAAAATATTTCCCCCAGCTCCAAGTGATTTTCAAGAACTCAAAGTTGAATTTTCAGTTGATTTTTTCTGTTCTTTCTGGATGTCTGGGTTTGATTTCACAGCTTCAGGTGCTTCAGGTGGGGTCAGAATTGCTACTCTGAGATAAATCCAAGTAAAGTAGAGACCTTCACCTTGGAAACACCAGAATGAGCCATAAACATCAGAATAAACTGAACTCCAACAGTTCAACTGAGAGAGAGCTTTGAAAGCTGGTGAATGACAGGGAGATGGCTCAAAACACAGGAAAAAGGGTTATTTTCAGTAACATCTAGGAAAAACAGATTCAACCCAGCCTTTGCTCTCCCCAAATGTTCAAGATATTGGTTTAGGGCTCTTCCATAACACCCACACTTTTTGAATCTGAATCAAATGCAACTTTAAAAAGCTTTTCTTGCTTTCTAGGAAAATAACCCACCTAACTATTCCTATTAAAGCACCACTGTGGAGGCTGGATTTTCCTCTTTTGCATTTCCCCATTTTTTCCCTGTTTCATTTCCCTCCTGATTTTGCCATTTGTAAATCAGGCCCTGGCCACATTGTTGAATAAGGCCTGGTGACTGAGAGGTGCAGGAGGCAGCTGGAAGGCATGGAGCCCTCATTTTCTAAGCTTAGGTCTGTCCTGCTGCCAGTCCTCTGACTCCGAAAACTTTTCTGGCATTATGGCAAAGGCATCCTAAGACAGCAGAAAAAAATCCCTTTAGATTTCAGGCCTGACTTGCCTCCCCTGCCTTGTCTCCCTTCTTCTGCTCCTTGTCTTTATGGTCTTCCTATTCTCTCATTTCCTTTTTGAACATTTCCTTTGGCCTAGTCAACAGAGAACTCTAACAAACTAAAAATGGAGCCCCATCTCTCTGTCTACAAGGCCTTTTAAGGATAAGCTATCCAATTAAGACACAACACCTAAATTATTTTCACTTTTAACCCAATAACCAACCACCCATGCCCTGCAATATGGACTTTTTTATCCAATTACACAAAACCACCCAAACCCATGGAGAAGAAGGTGAAGAAGAAGGACCAGCCACTGCCCCAAAACCTCCATCTTGCTTTATAGATATTACTGTATTCTAAACCCTTAAACTCTGAGTTTCCCACCATGTGATATTACACACTTCTATCCAAACTGCACACCCACAATCCCAGTTCCATCATTCCATTCTGGAAGCTTCTCCAGGGCCTAAGATCAATGCAATGTTCTCTTGGGGGTCAGTGCCTGCCAGCACAGAAAGTGGAAAACTCTCATCAGCCAGAGTTCCAACACCCAAGGTCACCCCTGGGTTGTAAAAAGAATTTTTGTAAAAATTTTGTAAAAATTTTCTTCCTGCCTTTGAAGCCACCATGGCCTCACACTCCCAGAGTGCCTGAGGCTTTTCCTGACCCATCAGAACTCACTCCTGACCTCCCCATCCCCAACCCAAGCCCAAATCAGGAAAACAAACCAAAGAAAGGGAATCTCCCAGCTTCTGGCAGATCCACGACTTACATCCGTGATCTTGGGGTTGGTGCACTTGCCCTTGGTGCTGGAGAGCTCCAGCCACTGGCTGTCCTGGGCTGGGCAGTGCTGCTTCAGCGTGCACTGGTTCTGCCCCTGGCACCAGCCGCACTCGAAGTCGGGGTCGGCTTTCAGGCAGAGTCCACAGCTGTCCCGCATGGCCCCGCACTTGTACAGGTGAACTGCAGGGACAGCAAACACACACGGGGCCTGAGAGAGGCAGGCAGCTCAGGGGAGGGTGGGATGGCAGTGGGAGAAAGAGGGGAAAGTGTTCTGGGCTGCTCGTGCCAGAGGCAGGATGGAAACTCTCCAGGGAGGTAGTAATGGGGCGAAAAACATGGACATCCTCCTTGAAATAAAGTTCATTCTTCATCAATGGTGTTTTTGGAAACTGAGAGCAGGAGGGATGAGGTATGGGAGAGGAAGAGGTATGGGAGAGGAAGAGGTATGAAGAGGAAGATGTATGGGAGAGGAAGGGATATGGGAGAGGGAGAGGTATGGGAGAGGGAGAGGTATGAAGAGGAAGATGTATGGGAGAGGAAGAGGTATGGGAGAGGAAGAGGTATGAAGAGGAAGAGATATGGGAGAGGAAGAGGTATGGGAGAGGAAGAGGTATGAAAAGGAAGAGATATGGGAGAGGAAGAGGTATGGGAGAGGGAGAAGTATGAAGAGGAAGATGTATGGGAGAGGAAGAGGTATGGGAGAGGGAGAGGTATGGGAGAGGGAGAGGTATGAAGAGGAACAGGTATGAAAGAGGAAGAGGTATGGGGAGGAAAAGATTTGGGAGCAGAAGGTAAGGTGAGGGTCTACAAGCAAGAGGTTGGAGGAAATGATGCCTGGGCAGTGATTTGGCCTCGGTCCCTTCCTTTCTCACGGACTAAATGTCATAAAGTGTCACCAACAACCAGCCTCAGACTCAGCACTTCATCCTAAAGGAATTTTCTAGACCTGGCCTGTCACTCTGTTTTTTTAAGATTTTCTAAGCCTTTAAGATTTTCTAAGCCTTCTGATGTTGACATTCTTGTAGCAAACTTTCTCACACACTTTCTGTAAATAACTCATTGTTTTGCATTCCTTTATGGAGGAGGAGAAAGTTGATAGATTCTTAGTTTGACCAGTGTCATTGGAGAGATGGCACTGTCACCCTCCAATCCACTGTCACTCTTGGAAAACTATAAATGTTAGAGTCAGAAAATAAACTTCCCTTTTTCTTCACCTTGAGGACAGTGGTGTGTGTTTGTGGTTTTTTGTGTCCTATAGTGACACTGGCCAACCCACAGCTTAAACTTGGGTGTGAAACTCCCCAGGATTTTGTGTTCAGGTGATGCCACTCATGTTTCCCACTTGACAGAAATCCCAAAAGGCAACAGTGAATACACAGTGGTTCATTATTAGGCTGATTCCAGGGATTCACAACCAGCCTTTACCTTTTCTTCTGCTCCAGAAATTCAGTCTGCTTCCCACTTTGAAGCAGAGTTGATTCCACTCTCATACAGACAGCAGTGATTAATACTTAGCTCCATTTTGAGCTCTTAAGTGATTAGAAGCACTCTGAGGTTTTTCTAATAAAACCTAAAAATATTGAAGTCCTCCTACAAAATGAGATCATATTATTTATCCTTATTTTACAGATGTAGAAACGGAGGCCTGGCTTGCACAGGAGACTGATAGCAGGATTCTCCTCCTGGAAGATGAAGGTGACAGAACCAAGGCTCTCAGACTTTTTTCTTTCCTTCATTTGTGGGCATGTTGGGAAATTTTCCCTTTGTGCTTCTGTTTTGCTGTGTCTGTGGGTGACTAAAGTGGTTTTTATCTTTATACACAATCCCAGAGCTCAAAGGCTTTGGAAATATTTATGCTGAAAGGCTCTGTCTCTCCATACCTTCCCCCTTAATGTCAGCAAGTATTGGCCAATGCAAGAAAAACTCATAAACTCTTTACTTCTCCAGGCTGGGTGCAAGAACAGTACCTAAAAGTACCCCAAAAAGCCTGAAAAACATCTCACAAACACAGTGTTTTCCAGAACTCATGGAATACACCTCTTTCCTTAGCTTTCTGTGGGATTTCCTCAAATTTGCTGAGTTGTTCTACTTGAGCTGCTACCAGTGGGTATTTCTGTAGATAATTTAGCAGGTTTGGGTCAGTTTGGTGTTTGAACCTCCCAGCCCAGCCCATGGTGATGCTGGATGTGAAAGCAGTGGCATCTTGGTCGCCTGTGTGTGGCACTGCTTCCATGTGGTATCTCTATGGGCACATGCCTAAACTCTCCTCCTGACCAAAATCATGATGATATCCAAATTACTCATCTGGGAGAGCCACCAGCCAGTGCTGCTTCCCAGATTTTTTTCCTAGTCATTATTTGCAACATTTTAGCTTTGAATAACCCAAGAAAGTGCTAGAGATCATTCTTGAGTTCATCCCTGGCTCTGTTTTATGTTCCTGGCACAAAGAGTTCTAAAAATGATCATCATGATTATGAGATTTATTTTGCTCCACATCACCTAGATGCAGCCCAAGAAAAGGATTTAAATTTTGGGGTGGATCACTTTGTGTCAGGGGTGCTCATTTTATGGTAGCACAAAACTAAGCAGGACTGGGGCTAGTGTCCCAATTCTGACCTCCACCTACACTGTTAAAGGTTCTCCCAGTCCTTGGCACTCTTTGGGCCCATGGAAATCAGCTGAAACATAGCTTGGAGAGAAGGAGACAACTTCAGAGCAGAGGCAGGGTGGCACTTTGAGCACAGGCTGTGCCTGAGTGCCAGGGCTAGGCAGGAATCTCCAGCCTGTTGTGTTGCTGAGTGGATTTAACCCTCAAAAGCCACAGTTTTGGGGTTTGGGTGCCAGTTCTCTGCCGTTCAGAGGGGGAGAAGGGCAGATGGGGTTGTGCCATGGGGAGAAGAGTTGCCTTCTGTGTTGCTGTCCAAGTTGAACGTGCTGTTGGTGGGAACCTCACCCACCACCCCTCGGCATGAGGGTGGGTGTGTGTCCTAGATTGCCAAGTAATGTATATTCTATTTGCCATCTGTCAGAGCTGGGGCAGTTCTCTCTGTCCATGGGGCAGTTTTTCCTTTATCTCTCCCACAGCCAACCCTCCCTCCAGAAGATCTCTGCTGTCCATGGCCACTGAGTGTCCCTGCAGGGCTGATCCAATCCCAGCATCCCATGGGGAGATGCTCCGCCCAGGGCAGGAGCCAAGCATTCCCACCTGGATTCAATCTGAGCTGTGGGACACCAGCACAGCCTTTCCACTGGATTTCCCAGAGGAACAGCAGCTGCCTCTTCCACTGGATCTTCAGAGGAAAACTCCACCCTTTTCTACAGGATCCCTGCTCCAACAGAACCACACCCACCTGGCACTCCAGGAGGGCTGCAGCCACAATTCCAATTGGACTCTACCAACATCCTGACCCACAGGGTGTCAGGTTGTGTTCTGATTCTGTCAGTGTTTTTTTATTTTACTGCATTGTTTATTTCATTTTTATTTTCTTCCCTAATAAAGAAATGTTATTCCTGCTCCCATATCTTTGCCTGAGAGCCCCCCTTAATTTCAAAATTATAACAATTTTGAGGAAGGGGATTTACATTTTCCATTTCAGGGGATGCTCCTGCCTTCCCTAGCAGACACCTGTCTTTCCAAACCAAGACAGTGTGGAACTGTGTGACAGCACCATGGCAGAACCTGCTGGGGACAGATTGAGTGGGAGAAGGTGTGGGAAGTGTCCACGACAAGGTAGAGAGAGGGAGGGAGACATTTCTGAGAGGTGATGATGTGAGAAGAAGAGAATCTGCAGGTGTGAGCTGCAAATGCAGGGCAGCCAAGGGGAGGGGTTGCCTGGGGGGAAGGTTCCAGGGTGGAAAGACAAGAAGGAAGAAGAAAATGTGGACAAACCATCCATCTCCAGAAACACCCAGGGTTGTGGCTGGATGTGCAGCCTCCTCTGAGAGGGGCACACCAAACCTGTGCCATCGATGGTGGTTAAACACAGGTGGTTTTCAGATCCTTTTTATCATCATTATCACCATTTCATTTTGCTCAGAATTCTCGCACTGGAGAGCTGCAGCCTTCCTGCTCCCCTCCTGCCTTCCCCTGCTCATTACTAAATTGCCTGTGAGCAGAGAGCCCGTTCTCCTGGCATGTTAACTTGAAGAGCATCACTGCAGGAGAAATAAAGAGGGGGAGAAAAAAAAAACCTGGAGAGGGAGGGGCGTGAAAAGCAGACACGAGGATGCGGGGAGAAGCAGGGACGGTGAAGGGAGAGGGAGAGTGACACAAGTGGGAGGGAGAGCCGCGTTTCTCAGGTGGAATGAGAGAACTGGAGGGCTGGGGAGAGGCACACAAAGCACTCAGAAATTGGTAATTTGCAGAGTGCAGAGAACAAGTGTGCGGCAGCCAGCACGGGGAGACGGTGGCGGCTTTGTTAAGTGTAGGGAGCGAGGGCCCGTTGCTAAGGTTACTGCTTCCAAGGACAAGTTGAAATAACTCTTTACCTTTGTTCTGTGCTGGGTTGTCAATGTTGAAATTCCCGTTCCACACGACTGTCAGCTCCACTGGCAGGCTGTTAATCTCCATCCCTTCGTACGAGTACTAGAAGTGGGAGAGGAAAAACAAAACAAACCAAAAAAAAATAAAATAAACCCCAAAGCCAGACTTAGAGAGTGCCTGGAGGTGGGGAGGGGATGAGAAAAGGAAAGAGGTGGTGCTGAGCATGGAGAACAAGAGAAATGGAGATGTCACTCACCTCCCTAATCAGCAGCGCCTGCCAGAATGCCATGGGATGCTCCCAAAGCTGTGGAGCTCCAACCACGCCCCTCACAAAAACCCATTTATCCATTAGATGAACATTCATAGAATGTCAGAATGGGGATGGAGGGGAGATTAAAGATCATCCAGTTCCAATCCCTGCCATGGCAGGGACACCTTCCTCTGTCCCAGGTTGCTCCAAGCCCTGTCCAACCTGGCCTTGGACACTGCCAAGGGCAGCCACAGCTGCTCTGGGCAACCAGAGCCTCACAGCCAAGAATTCCTTCCTAATATCTGATCTGAACCTTTCTTCAACTTAGAGCCACTCCCTCTTGGCCTATCAGTCAGAAAAATATTCCATGATCTAAGTGGGTTTGCACGTGATGGGCCTTAACTTTGAAATCCATTTTTTGGGTGTTGAGCACAGCTTTGAAAAGTATTTTTCCCAAGTTGGGAGCAACTTTAAGGTGTAAATCACACATTCTGGGTCTTCCATCCAGCTGTGCCTCTGCTGGGTATCCCATAGGTGCTGAGGGGGTAGGTGAGGTTATTTACACCAAGGATGTCCTGGAGAACCCTTGGAAGCTGAGTAAAGTCTCAAAATCAGGGAAATCCTCTGAAAAAGGGGGAAAATGGAGCCACTGTGTAATTATAGACCTGTCAGCCTAACTTGGCTTCCCAGAAAGAAAGAAAGTACATCAAATTATTAAACAATCAATTTATAAGCACCTGCGAGATGATAAGGTGATAAAAATCAGCCAGCACAGATTTGTCAAGAACAAATTGTGTCAACCCAATCTAATTTCCTTTTTGACAGGCTTAATGACTTTGTGGATAAAGGGGAGGCAGCAGATGTGATTTATCCTGATTTCAGGAGAGTGTTTGCTACTATCCTACAGCAGATCCCCATAAACAAACCAGGGAAATATGACCTAAGAAAGGCCACCATAAGGTTTATGCAAAAAAACATTAAACAAAAAAAATCAGATAATTCCTTTCAAGCTGGGAGGATGTTTCAAAAAGGAATATTATCCTGAGTCTGGCATTACTCAGTATTTTCACTACTGACTTGGATGATTTCGTGACTGTTCTAGAGGGGCTGTAAGAACCTCCAACATCAGGGTTAAGAATTCAAAACAAACTTGACAAATTGTAGAACTAGGCCAAAATCAACCAAATGAAATTCAGTGCTGGCAAATGGGGACTATTTTTTTCAGTAGGAGGAATTGATGCAAACTGCTCTGAAATTGGAGTGGCTGGGCAGTGCTGCAGGAGAGGGTCTGGGGACTGCTGGAGATCATGAACAGACTGTAAATCAACAATGCCATATTGCTGCCAAAACCCAAACAATTCTCCTTTGGGGATGGAGCAGATAGAGCTTGTTACATGTGTAAACCCCTGGAGGCAATCACTTTTCCCTACTTGGATCCAGAAAAGCTTCAGCTGGAGCAAGGAGTATCCAGTTTCCAGCAAATATGTCTTAAAAAGCTGCAAAAAAACTTCTGAGAGAGTTGGACAGAATTAAACAAACACTTGTCAGGGGCAGTCAAGGCACACAGAGGTGACCCAAGGAAGGAAATGGAAGCTGCTCTCTGGAGGCCCTCTCCACGTGGTGCTGAGTGCTTTTTTCCACCTAGATTTTGATTTATCTCAAGCCAGTTCACCCAGGGCTCACCCCACTCCTCACCTCCATCAGCAGCTTCCACCCAGCACCTCACCAAAAGGCCAAAACCTCATGGTGGGAGAGGAGATGCTTGATGAAAGGACAGAAGGGAGCAAGAAAGAAGGGGAGAAACATTTTGTGTCTGCTACTATTGCTGAGCAGAGTGTACAATAGGATTTACCCTCTCCAGCAGCATCAGATGCTCCTGCAGTTTGTGCAAATCCATATCCATGCCTGAGCACTTGCAGCATCCTGCCCTCTGGTGATTTGGCTTGAGCATGCTCAGGATGATAAATCCAGACTGGTTTCATGGTATATCCCCCATTGTACCTCACACATTTCCAATAGTGGGGAAACTTCTGCAGAATTTTAAGAGCAGGGATCTCCCACTGCACTGGGATCTACATCAGGACAAAATCTCACTTTGAAAGAAAAATATTCTTCCTACTAAATCTAACTCAGCAAGCTGGTTTGGCTGGGCCAAAACGCCACTAAAGAGTCCCCCATCCCTTAAACTCCTGTTGTGGTTATCCACAGAGATGCCAAAGCTCTGAGCATTGCAGGTAGGTTTTCATGGATCCATTAATTGCTGTATAATTGGGGAGTAAATGGTAACTGGTGATTTCTGTCCATTACAGCAGAGTGGGAGCTGCTTGCTCAGTAATTCCTCTTTGCACAGGCTAAACACAATTAGCCATTAATCTGCAAAACGCTGTGATTATGATCCAGTTGTGGGGAATTGATGGGTATTTCTGGTTTCCATGGAGGTAAAGAGCAGCCCAGGTGAGCCAGGTCCTTTGCAGTAGACAGTCTCATTCAGGATTTTCATTTTTAGGACAATTTTGGCTGTCACTGCCAGCAAGATCCAAGATGATGCAGAGCTGTCTGGACTCACACCACTGGATGCAAGGATGGGGAGACAGGAATGGGAAGGAGAATGCCTGAAGAGTGGTGAATAATTAATTATAATAATATAATTCTGCCACTCAGGAACACCTGCTTTGCACAGCACTTTGAAAACACTGATTGGGAATGGAAACTGGTATATATTCAGAATAACTGGTCATCCTGAAGTCAGAGTCTTAGAAAGGGCCTCACCAGAGCCTCGTGTGTGTTTCGGGATTTAGCTGGAAGCAGAGCCTAGGCAGGGATAAGCAAGGGAATCTCTGGAGCCTTTCTTCCCATGGAAGATCCCACAGCAGGAGCTCAGCCGGGATTTTAGATCTTGTCAGTCTGCAGCACCAGGGGCAAACACATATTGGACTTTTTAACCCAGCAGGCTCAATCCAGACCTGGAAAGGGGATGAATCCCATGGCAGAGCTGTGAGGATGAAGCCAGCTGGGATGAGGATGCTCACACTGGCAATTTGCAAAGGAACCATGAGAAAATGCTCTGTAATTTTGACACCACCTTCGCCATTTTGCTTTAGCAAGAACTTCGCTTTCCTTTGTAAGAAGCAATCTAGTTTTGAAAAATTCTATATTCATCTCTAAAAAAATAAGACAAGTATTTGTATTAAAAGCTGGAGATTGTTGATTTCAGCAAGTTATGGCTTTTTTTTTCCTACTGTAATCATAGATATGTATTTTTGAAACAAGTTTCAGTAAGTGTCTGGGTGTTAGCACATATTTTCTGTTTCCAGAAATGTTCAGTATTGTATGTGCTTTGCACCTCAGAAGGGAGTCTGCCAAGGCACTTAGAGAATGTAAGCAAGTCTTCCAGGGACTTCATGAAAATGGGCTGCCACTGACACAACACAAGAGCCCATCCACCAGCAGAGTCAATTCCCCAACCAAGCACGTTTCCTTAATATGCACCTGCTAGAAATTCCACAGTCAATAACAGCAGTATAATAATAATTTTTAAAAAAGTTATTTACCACATGTCACTAACAGAGAAAAGATTTCCCCTAATAAAAGCTCATAAAAGTAGATCTCAGCTGTCACTGGTAACAGCACAGGGAGGTTGTTTTGTTTTTTATTAAAAAAAATTAACAAAAAACAAATACCACAGGCTCACTTAAAGAAACAAGCAACTCCAAGAAGTCCTTTTCCTTTTACCTGTCCTTATAAGTGAGTTTTAGACATATGAGACTTTTTAACCCATCAGGCTTGATCCAGAGCTGGAAAGGGGTGTGAGGGGATGAATCCCATGGCAGAGCTGTGAGGATGAAGCCAGCTGGGATGAGGATGCTCACACTGGCCCTGCCTGAGCCCATCTGATGCTGTGTGGGCTGCAGGGCATGGAACAGAGCAATTTGCAAAGGAACCGCGAGGAAATGCTGCGTCCTCCTCAGACCACAGGAGCTGCTCACTCATTGTGACCCCTCTTCAAAGCCCACTGAGCTCAACAGGAGTCTTTGAAAAGGACTTGCTCAGCCGTGACAATAAGATGGGAATGTGTTTCAGGGGAGAATAAAGGGCTGGAGCATCGATCTCCAGGAGAGCGGAGCTTCCCGGACACTCCTGAGCAATGCTCATACCATCAGGGCTTGTGTCTCCACCTTTCCTGGCACAGCTGCCTCCAACACAGGAAAACCATCCCAGAAGATGCAAATCTGACCCCTAAGTCTGACAAGTCTGGATTCTAATCACAATAATCTCAACAAAGCAGGAAATTGTGGGCAATTTCTGAGAAGGAAAGGCTGTGCTGCCTGCAACACAGACTGGCTCTCTTCAGGAAATGGCAAAAATCTACTAGAAGGAGCTGTTGCACTTCACAGGAGCAATATTTAGAACTCACAAGTATCCTTTTTTTTTTGCCTTTTACACTCTCCAATAGCATCAGATGCTCCTGCAGTTTGTGCAAATCCATGTCCATGCCTGACCACTTGCAGCGTTCTCCCCTTTCGTAATTTGGCTTGAGCACACTCAGGATGATAAATCCAGAGTGGTTTCATGGTATATCTCCCCTTTGTACCTCAAACATGTCCAATAGTGGGGAAACTTCTGCAGAATTTTAGCAGAATTTTAGTGTTGGTCTGTTTTCTCTGACACCACTTATGTGATTAGAGCTCAAATCCAGGGATTGATTCCTGTACCTGGCTCTGCCATCAACTCCTTGCACGATTCTGTGGAAACCATTTAATCTTCCTTCCATCAATTTTCCAGCCATAAAAAGGCAGAAAACTTCTTGCTCACTGTCATTCTATTTCATTGGATCCTTTGCTTCCCAGAGCTGGGACTGAATTTTTGTATCTGGGTATCACCCACAAACAGAGTCCACGTGATTATTGGGGTTTCTCTTTCATTTAAATATAGATAAATAATAATTAAAGAAATGGATGCCTGAGGGTGACATTCCCAGTGGGAGGTTTGGAACTAGATGATCTTTAAGATCCCTTCCAACCCAAACCATCCCCTTATTCTACAACTCAGAGCCCTGTGCTTGTCTTCTAGCCACCCACTGTCACAGACATCTTTTATGAAAATTCCTTTCCTTAGGATTTTTCCTCCTGAGAAGCTGAGAGGACTCAGGAACAAGATGTAAACAATGATTATCTGCTGCTGTGGAATGCAACAGGTGCATCTGTGATTGGTCTCATGTGGTTGTTTCTAATTAATGGCCAATCACAGCCCAGCTGGCTTGGGCTCTCTCTCTGAGCCACAAGCCTTTGTTATCCATTCTTTCTGATTCTATTCTTAGCTAGCCTTCTGATGAAATCCTTTCTTCTACTCTTTTAGTATAGTTTTAATGTAATATATATCATAAAATAATAAATCAGCCTTCTGAAACATGGAGTCAGATCCTTGTTTCTTCCCTCAGCCTGAGATCCCTCTGAACACTGTCACAACCCACAACTGTGTTTTCCCATGATTTCTGTGAATAGCTCATTTTTTTTCTCAGCTCTGCTTTCTGTTGGATTTTTTTTATCACTCCCTTCACTGAGAGCCACACCACGGAGTCAAATGCCACCGAGATCTCTTGCTGGAGTGCAATGATGTGACAAATAGAGCTGACTTCTCTCCTGTCCCTGAGCCACACAGCACACTGAGCTGCACCACCTCGGGTCTCACAGCAGGCAGAGCTGTGAAAGATTCAGGACAAAACCATCAGCAGGGATTTAGCTGGTGGGAACCAGGGTGTGCCAAGGCCAGGAACCAAGCAAGGATGAGGGATCAGCCCCTGGAGCAGGTAATGGCCCTGATCATGGCATGCTCAGGTGGGTCAGCCCTCCCCATTCCCTCTTCCTCGATCATTTTGGGCTGATTGCAAGTGCTGGGGCTCCCATTGCTTCCCACTGGGAAGATTGCACTCTGCCCTGATACATCCAGCAATTTCAGCCCTTCCTGCTGACATTTTTACTTCCTTATTTCTGCGTCTCCTTAGCTCCCCTGCTTTTCATCCCCTCCCATCCCTCCACGTCCACGCTGTTGGCAGAGCTATCACCAGCACAATAAGGGATGGCAGGAAGGGTCCCTCTGAGTGATAATTGTGTGCCTTGGGTGGTGTGACAGAGGACAAAGCCCAGAGCTGAGAGTCTCAAACCACTTGACAAGAACAATAATTGTCCCGAATGGTGCTGCCTGCAGAGACTTATTGCTGTTATCAAATGAAATATCTCTCGGAAAGACAGGGGGAGAGGCAGATCTGCCTCCTGACAGGGCTGAGCACCCAGGGATCATCAGTGCTGGACGTGGCATTAGTGACAGACAGGCTGCTCACACCTGGGTGTCCTCAGAGCATCTTTCACTGAACTTGGAGCCACTTGGAAAAGGTGTTTAAGCTGGCTCTGACCCCTGGTGTAAATCTTGAGGGATCAGGAAATGCAGAGCAGAAGTTAAGGCTCTTTCCCTGATTCTATCCTGTGTGAAAGTAGAAAAAATCCTGAATTCTTTTTCTGCAAGAGGGACATTTGAGCTCCTGGGTGCCTCATGTGAGATGGGAGGGGGCAGATCTTGGGAAACAAGGCAGGGCTGACTGCTTAGACTAGCATGCCGCACCAACAGAGGGATCTGCTGGCAGGACAGCATCCCTTCAGGGACACACCATCACAGGCTGCTCACACCTGGGAGTCCTCAGAGCATCTTTCACTGAACTTGGAGCCACTTAGAAAAAGGTGCTTAAGCAGGCTCTGACCCCTGGTGTAAATCCTGAGGGATCAGGAAATGCAGAGCAGAAGTTAAGGCTCTTTCCCTGATTCTATCCCGTGTGAAAATAGGAAAAATCCTGAGTTTTGAAGAAGTTTTTCTGTAAGAGACAAATTTGAGCTCCTGGGTGCCTTGTGTGAGATGGGAGGGGGCAGATCTTGGAAAACAAGGCAGGAGTGATTGCTTAGTCTAGCATGCAGCACCAACAGAGGGATCTGCTGGCAGGACAGCATCCCTTCAGGGACATCACAGCACATCCTCCCACCCTCCCCTGGACCTCCTCCAAGCCTGCAATGCAGGTGCTACCTTCAGTGCCTCCTCCAGCAACTGTGCTGAGTAAAACAGCTCTGTCAGAGGGGGTTGGTTGGATTTGCAAACAGGCTCAGACAGCTCTCTCCAAAGCCAGGTGACCCCCGGAGCAGAGGCTCATTGTGCTGCAGTGGCTCCTGCCTGAATGCTAATTCTGGCAGGGAAGGAAATAATCATGATGGAGACAGATCTCCAGCACTCCTTCCCTATTGTCTGTGTCCTCTGCCACCTGCTCCACCAGCCAGGGCTTCTCTGCTGCCTTTTTGTATCTCTCTGAATGCTGCTTTCTTTTGTCTGCCTCTCCCTTCCACATCTCTTTCTCTCAGTGTCTGGCAAATTCCAAGCAACAATGAAATAACATTTCTCAGGGGAAAAAAAAAGGAAAGAAGAAAAGAAGACCTCAAATCAGAGAGTCAAAGCTCTTTCAAAAGGAAGGGGAAGAAAAGGGGTGGAAAGGAAAGACAAGAGAAGGAAAGGGGAGGAAAGAAAAGACAAGGGAAGCAAAAAGAGGGAAAAAGGAGGAAAGTGAGGGAGAGGGAAAGGGGAGGGCAGAGGGAGAGAAGAGGCAGAAAGGATAGAAAAGAGTTGGTTTTATTCCCAAATGAGCCTCTGTCCCTGGAGAAGAATTAAATCCACCTGGGCCACCAAAAGCACAGGACAAGCACCCTGCAGACAGCACCAGCAGTGAGGTCATGGAGTGCCTTGGCACCAGCCTGAGGCTCAGCCCTGCCACCCTCTGCAGCTCTGGTTTAGGAAAACAGACATTAAAGTCAAAATGGTGCAGTCACAGCATTCAGGCATCCTATAAGCAAATTCTCCAGTCCCAGGCACTGGCAAGTTCTTGGAGCATGCAGGTAGTGTGGGAATAATCACCATTGCCTGTCAAAACCACTCTTTTATTGGGTTCTGCAAAGTGGAATGCTGAGGCTGGCTGGAGTTACTTTCCTGCCCAGCCCAACTATGCTTAAATAATCCTTAAATGAGATAATTCATTGGAATGCCTACGTGTGCCAGAGAATTCCTGACTCTAAAGGGTCATTAAAGGTCTGTCTTGCCTGTTAAGACTCTTTGGACAGATATAATCTCTGCCCACCACCATGCAATTCCCCCTTAGCTTCCACCATTTAAAAAAATAACACTCTAAAGAAAATGTGCATCCCTCCTGAACTTCCCAGTCTGTCCATTTCTAACCTGAAACCTGAATGCTCACAGGTCATTAACCAGTAATGGAAATCAGGGAGAGATGGGAGGGAGGGAGACAAAGGAACAAATAAAAGAGCATCGGTTGGGAAGTTGCTTGTTTGCAACAGATGTAAAATGTGTGAACTGCCTGCAGTCCTCAGCCCTGCTTAATGCAGCAGAATGTGTTGTGACAAGCACTGCCCAGCGTGGAGTGGCTAAAGCCTGTAATTAGCTCTTTGACTAATAAATCATCTCACAGCAGCAGCAACGGAGATGACTCAATGCATATCCTGGAGACATGGATAAACCTCTAGAGAAGCAGGGGTCTCCACTGCACTGGGTGCTGACTGGGTTTGTCCCCAAAAGTGACATTGCTGTGGTGACAGCACTGTCATGACTCACACAGGTTCCTTGCAAGGAGAGTCACAGGTCCTGCCCTTCAGGTGGGGAACTGGAGGTGGGCAGGGACAGACAGGCTGCTCAGAGGGCATGTGAGGGCTGGAGGAAGGTTTGACTCAGCCTAATCCCATCCATTCTTGGATGGCATTTGGTGCAACCTGGTGCAGTGTTGGTGTCCCTGCCTGTCGAAGACATCTTTCAGCAAAAATCCTTTCCTTAGGATTTTTTCTTCTGAGAAGCTGAGAGGCCTCAGGAACAAAATGTAAACAATGATTATCTGCTGTTGTGGAATACAACAGGTGCATCTGGGATTGGTCTCATGGGGTTGTTTCTGATTAATGGCCAGTCAAAGTGAGCTGGCTCGGACAGAGAGCCGAGCCACAAGCCTTTGTTATCATTCCTTCCTATTCTATTCTTAGCTAGCCTTCTGATGAAATCTTTTCTTCTATTCTTTTAGTACAGTTTAATGTAATATATATCATAAAATAATAAATCAGCCTTCTGAAACATGGAGTCAGATCCTCATCTCTTCCCTCATCCTAAGACCCCTGTGAACACCATCACACCTGCCCATACAAGGGGTTGGAACTGGATGATCTTCAAGGTTCCTTTTAACCCAACCCATTCTGGGATTCTGTGTTCTCACCTTTTTTCTGACCCATTACATGCTGGCACATGACTGTTTATATGGGGTTTTATCATCAAACTCCCCCAAAAGAACCTTCACTCTCACGTTGACATCAACACTTGTCCCACTGGAAGCCCTTTATGTAGGAATATGAGCAGGTTAAGCTGATATTGCTGCCTGTGGGTCACAGCTGAGGTGCTCCAGCCCAGCCTGAGGATGGGACCCAGAAGCAACAACTGAGTGGTGGCACCAGCCAGCCCAAGGAGAAAAAAAAGGGCAGTGTCAAGCTACCAGTCAACCTTTTTCTGCCTTGTGTTTGGAACCACAGAATCATGAAAGCTGGAAAAGGCCTCCAAAATCATCAAATCCAACCTTTGAACACTCCTGCGCCCACTAGACCCTATTGTGAAGTCTGCACCTCGTTTGAACTCTTCCAGGGATGGTGACTCCTGCCTTCATTCTATTTTAATGTTTAACTACTCTTCCAGTGAAGAAATTTTTCTTAATATCCAACCTCAACCTCTCCCAGGGATGGTGACTCCACCACTGCCTTCATCCTATTTTAATGTTTAAACACTCTTCCTGTGAAGAAATTTTTCTTAATATCCAACCTCAACCTCCCCTGTCATTTTGAGGCCATTTCCCCTTGTCCTATCACCATCTGCCTGGGAGAAAAGCCAAACCCCAACCTCACCACAACCTCCAGGTTGTTCCAGAGAGCAATAAACTCTTCCTCGAGCCTTCTTTCCTCCAGATAACCAACTCCAGCACCCTGAATGAGGTGAGAAGGGCTGTGCCAGGACCCCATGCCCCCTGGGCACAGTGCAGTGGGCACGTGTGTCCCCTGCAGCTCACCGAGGTGTTCTGGCACTGCACGCTGGAGCTGTTGAACCTCAGGGCTGGCACCCTCTGCTCGCTGCCCTGGATGTTGAGGATGCACTCGTAGCCCCGCTGGCCTGACTGGGGCTGGGGCAGGTTCTTGGCCTTCAGAGTGATGGGTTTGATCACCTCCACAGGCACCAGGATCTTCTCAGCCTGCAGCAGCTGGGGGCAGTCCTGGGGAGAGAGCAGACACCAAAGCAAGTCAGCACATGGGTTTGCCAGCCTCAGGAAGAGTCCTGTGGTGTCACAGACATCTTTTCATGAAAATCCTTTCATTAGGATTTTTTCCTCCTGAGAAGCTGAGAGGCTTCAGGAACAAATGTAAACAATGGTTATCTGCTGCTGTGGAATGCAACAGGTGCATCTGTGATTGGTCCATGTTGGATGTTTCTAATTAATGGCCAATCACAGCTCAGCTGGCTCAGACAGAGAGTCTGGGACAGCTGCCTTTGTTATTCATTCCTTTCTATTCTTAGCTTAGCCAGCCTTCTGAGATGAAACCTTTTCTTCTATTCTTTTAGTATAGTTTTAATGTAATATATATCATAAAATAATAATCAGCCTTGTGAAATATGGAGTCAAATCCTCATCTCTTCCCTCAACATAAGACCCCTGTGAACACTGTGACACTGTGGTGCTTCCCAACCTTCTCAGTTTGCCTGACTACAAAGCCTTTGCAGCTCCGTGGGCTTTGGTTTATTACTGAGCTATTCAAGGAGCATTCCCGGGAAGGCTCAGATAAACAGGTGAGGAAGGATTGCTTTCCTTCCTCCTTTTCTGCACACCATCCTTTCCTATCTCCCTGGCTTATTTCAGCCTCCAGGACCCCGGGAAGCCACCTCTGGTGCTTTCTCATACCTGCCCTGTTTATTCAGGTAATGGAAAAGCAATCATGTTCTCTCCACAGACTTAACCCAGTCACAATGCCATGATAAAAGTGAATAAAGCAAAAATCTGAGCACAATTCCTCACTTCCCAACAGCCAGCACACCCCTGTACAAAAGGCACGGCTCCATCAAGACCTGTTGGAACCTATGGAGTCAGGGTTGCTAAAAAGAGAATTTATTTTTGCTCAGAAGAGGAGAAAAATATTCATTACAGAGATCTAGACCCAGCTGCCAAGAAACAACTGTCACAAAAAGCATGGAGACCCCTTGGAAAAGCTTTCCAATGGCTCACAAAAGGAGAAATGCCAAGTGGATGTTGCTAATGTGGTGCCTCTTCATGGGTCCCTCGCACAGGTGAACCCTGGGCACCCAAAGCTGCCTAACAGGTGGCTGCATTTAAAATTTCATTAATTAGCACAGCTTAATTAGTCAGAGTAGGCATGCTGTGCTTCTTCATAGCCCAGTCAGACAGCTGTAGGATGTCCCTTTCATGGATTCTGGGGTGATATCAGCTCTTTAGGAAATTACTGCAGCCTTTGCCTGTCCTGCCCAAAGTTAAACCCAGGTCCAGTTGGTTCCAGTAGAGACAGGGAATTGAAGGTGAGGGCAGGAGGAAAATGACTGATTCAGGGCAGAGGAGTAGGGAAGGGTTCAAAAGTGGAATTTATGGCTCATTGAGAGCCTGGGATCTTGTTAGAGCAGATGGTGGGAGCATCTTAGTAAGTCAAATAGCTGAGGGAGATAAAGAAATGGATCAGATGTGCAACATCTGTAGCTACACCAACCAGAGACAGAATTACCAGAGCCAAAAATCATCACATGGAGGATGTGAGCTCATCCCTGGCCAGGGGCAGGCAGAAAATCCAGTAACCACCCAATGCATCCCTGCAGTGAAGTCCAGAACCTTCCCAAGTCCCAGAGAGGATCTGAGGGTCTGTCCTAAGGGGGTACCAGACTGAGGAGCCTGAGAGATGATTTTTCATCTGCATTTACATGGTGATGCTCATGGTGGAAGTGACTGAGAGCCACTGATGTGCTTAAACTGGGCTGGCACCAGAACCAGGAGAGCCAAGCACAGCCCCTGGAGCTGGGTGGAGCTCAAGCACCTTGGATCCAGTCGCTCTTTGCCTGAGATAATCTGGCACAAGGCCTGGCTTGATGTGTGCTGCCAAGGCTTAACAGGCCATCCCATTAACCTGGCTGGAAGGAGGAAGGGTTGGAGGTGGAAAACCCATGGGGTGCTGCAATGCAGGGATCAGCTTTACCACTGGCACCCCCTGCAGTGTTGGGGGTGCAGAATTGAGGAGCTACTCCCTGATCCAGCCCTCCCTGCCCTTGCTGCTGTTCTGCGATGGAACCTCTCCAGGGAGCTCCTAATGCTGGAACACAATGGGTAAAGCATCACTGAAGCATTTTTCTTGGTAAAAGAGCAAGGCTTAACCATCTGGAAAGTCTTCCCAAGCTTGGGTTCAATGGTTCTACCATACCATGGCACACCAGCATGAAGGCTCCTTGCAGCTGCTCAGCACAAAAAAGTGAGGCATAATCTGTAATCCTGGCTGATTTAAGACAAATAAAAACCCCAGAGAGCAGAAGAAGGAGGTGATCTAGGCTATAATAAAGAGTTTTCATTACTGATCACACTAGCAGATGCAACCACCATTTAGGACCTTATATCTTCAACACCCCTGACCCTTCCACATCACCTGCACAACAAATCCTGGAGCCTCTGCCTCAGCTCCCTCTCTTTCTCCTGGCACAAGGAAAGACATTGGCAGCAGCCTCTCCTTGTTTTTTTCCAGGAGCTGAGAGAGAGATGCCCTGGCAGAGGGAATCAGTGGGGCAGGAGGGTGGGTGAGCCCTATCAGCCGCCGCGCAGCCGTTCCCCAGGAGCGGGCATTTCACTTGATGTGTGTCACAGAGAAAAGCCTCTGGTGGGGGCTGTGGCATGGAGGATGGAGATAGTCCACTCTGCTACCTGCAGGCCAATCCCAGCCCTCCAGCCTGGTCTTTCTTGTGGGGCTTTATCCTGTCCCCCTCCACCACTGGTGCTGTAACCTTTCCGATAACACTTGTTTCAAGTTCATTAACGAGCCGTGATTGAGGCAGCCCCAAAACAGGGTTCGTTTGCATATAAAAAGCTTTGCAGTGCTGTGAGGAAGTTCATTATAGATAATTGAAGAGGCAAGCGCCATAAAGAGGAAATCCTCCCAATGTGGCTTTATCTGATTGACCTAATGTTCTTTCTAATTGAAACGGGGAGGGGAAAAGGCAATTTCATTGGGTGATGTACTGCATAAAACCTCAGAGCTTGGACCAGGCTCTGGGTTCAGATTCAAACACAGAACTCATTTTGCAGCCTGTGTCAAGCTTTGGGTGGTTTGTATTTTTGGGAGTAAAACAGGCCAGGTTTGTATTTTTGAGGGTAAAACATCAAGCTGACCAGAGTAGACCCAAGCAGAAAGCTTTGTAAAAAAGAGTTATTTGGACATTTTGCAGTGGAGACACTTTCCCTTCACCCTTCTCCTTGGTTGGAAAAATACAGTTTTCACAGGACGTAGGGAAATAAAATCATAGACTGCCAACAAATGCACCAAGGATGGGCACAATCCCATCCCTTTTTTGCCTTCAATATATAATAAATTAAACCTTTTGCCTGACTCTAAGGGGAGCTGGCAATCCAGAGAATCATTGTTGATTCATTTTGTGTGTGTAGCTTCATTCTAGCTCTTGAATGCTTTCAAATGAGTCAGTCCATTTAAAATAATATCCTCCACCCTTGCCAATTACTGGTATCAGCAGCGATGCACACCTCACATCACCAAAATTTTGCCAATTACCAAGTCAGAGAGCTTTTGCAGTGAAACCACTGCACGAAATGAGCTGTACTCATTGGGTCGATGGTAGTTTAATTTTCTTTATTTATAACTCCTCATAGAGCGCCTGCAAATGTGTTTTTGTTGTAGCTAGCAGGAATAATAAAGTCTCAGAAATATGAGGACCTTTTCTCTCACATGTGTGTTATGGCCTTCATCAGAGCTGAGCCTGAGCTTGTCTCCAGTGAGAGCCATTGAGAGGATGCTGCTAAAGAGGATGAGGAGGCTTCTCTGAGGCTGTGTGGTCTTAGCCCTGAACTAATTAGTTTGGTTTCTTTATGGTGCTTCATACATCCAGAGTTATGATTTCATGGAGGTTTCACTATGCTGTTTCCCATTATAAGCTGGAGACTGACAAAACATCCCAAGTTCCTCTCCTAGGAAAAGGCACATCAGGATGTCTCGCAGCCTTGTGATACTGCACAGGTTTTCTCCCAACTTATTTTGACAGTTTCACTCTCTGTTCGTGTTGTTGGCCAGGATTATGATCCAAAGGATCATCAAAGTGTTTTCAGTTCCCAGTAGAAAAGGAGTTTTATCTACCTTGGGTGGCAGGCATTCTACATGGGAACAGGGAACACATCCATGGAGGTTTAATACAATGAACCCCCCACCTACCAACAGCCCCCACATTTTACTGGGGCTCACCCATCCCCACTTGTGCATCTCTTGTCAGCCAGAGCATCCAGGAGAGGGAACCTTTCCAGCTTTTCCTTCATACTCCTCCCTCACCATCCCTGGCAGCATTGGCTGTATCTCCACTTTCCATGGAAGGGAAATAAAGCTCACCTAATGCTGAGGGCACTGGGGGCACCACTGCCCAGATATTAACTTTCTTAATTTCTTTACTCAACCCTTGACAATGGGTTTTCACCCTTCCTCTCCCAGAAGAGTAGGAGTCACCTCCATTCAGGAACAGACCATTAATTCCTTCACTGCTCCTTCATTACTTCATTCCAGCACTAACGCCATCAAAGCATCCAGTTCCTCTTTTCTTCTGCCATTAAAACCCATTTCTTTAACTTTACAGGGTTTTTACTAAGACTTTCCTTTCTATATCCCTCATCCAGCAAACATATTTGTACCTTATCTAAGGCATCTTGCCTGAAAAAAAAAATGACCACACAGTGAATCTAAGCGGTGACCAAGATTGACTCACTCAGGCCCTTTGGGACCCCGTAAGAAATGAAACTCAGAATGTTATTTACTCAGTTATTACGTAAATAAACACATCTTTTGTTCATCTGCTCTGCCGAGCTCAATGTTCTGTTTTCTCTGCGTTCCCTCTGGCTTTGTCACTCGCCCACTCTGCTGTAATCAAGTCAAGAGGGTAAGAGTTGAGAGGCAGGGATTGGGTTTTTATAAAGATATCTAGAACACAGCATCTGGATGCTCTGTAAATTAAACTAGATTAAAAAAAACTAGATTAAAAACAAAAACAGACCAAGGAAAGAGAAAGAAAAGGCAGACAAGGAATGAGAAAAAGGAGAGGGAAAACAGGCAAAAGAGAGGCAAAACCCCCCTGACCTTTCACTGACCTTGCAGAAATCAGATTTCACCTGGATAAAATGCAGGAAAAAAGCAAGCTTACAAATGAGAGGCAGCAGGGACTGCCTGGAATTTGTTTCCTGCAGTTGTCTCTCACACCTCTGCACAGCCACACAGGGTCACCACCCTGTACTGCAAACCCAGGGCTCCAGGGCTGCCAAGCTGGTTCCTTTTAAACTCCTGCACAGCTTCCCAGACCTTGGATAGTCTGGAGAAGGAAGCAGCAAGGAGCTCTCCATCCCCAGTGCAGGAGGAGAAGGGGTGAGTTACAGTCCACGCTGTGTTTACATTATTATACCACTAATTCTTAGCGTCGTAAAAATTATATTTAAAATTTACACAAACAGTGCTGGGGAACGTTATTATGTTATAAAGTGGAATCAGGTCAATGCCTTGTAGGCAGGAATCCAAACTCCATAAATTTCTGGATATACTTCTCCCAAATTTACATCGGCACCAGCAGCAATCAAACCAGCTCCGAAAAAAAGCTCACCCGGTCAAAGAATTTTTTAATGCACCATATATTTTATCTGCACTTCCTAAGTTTACAGTGTTGTTAGCCTGATTGATGGTGTGCTTATTTATTGGCACAGCAAAAGTAATAATACATGAGGAAAACGCTCCGAACTTTAAAGGCAGCTGATGAAGAGAAAGCAACAGGATTTATGGAGAGTGTAAACATCTGCAGAGACAACAAAGGAATAATTGAGTCCCTGCATCTCTGTCACTTCTGGGGGCTCCTTTCTAGTCAAGAGTCTTCCATGCACTCAGAAGCAAATTCCAGCTCTCCTTTGTCAGGCATTGCAAGGGATTCTGGTGCCTGGCAAAAGGGGGCTGGCCTGGAGGCTGGTGGCCAGGCTAGGGAAGGAGTTGGTTCTGTTTTAGCTCTGTCCACTCTGGCAGCTGCACATGTCTATTGTATTTGTGGGGTGCCCCGTGGCAGGAAGGAATGATTAATCTGATTCCATGCTCTCAGAAGGCTAATTTATTATTTTGTGATACTATATTGTATTAAAGAATACTAAACTAAACTATACTAAAGATTACAGGAAGGATACAGACAGAAGGCAAAAAAGATAATTATGAAAACTCATTACTCTTTCCAGAGTCCCAACACAGCCTGACCCTGATTGGCCACTAAGTTAAAACAATTCACATGAAACCAATTAAACAATCACCAGTGTGATAAACAATCTCCAAACACATTCCTCATATGAGCACAACACAGGAGAAGCACATGAAATAATTATTGTTTTCCCTTTTTCTGAGGCTTCTCAGCTTCCCAGGAGAAAATCCTGGGCAAAGGGATTTTTCAGAAGATATGAATATGACACATGTCAGTGGTGGCTTGCACAGATCAGGGCACAGAAACCACAGCTGGAGGGAGACCAGCAGGTCATAAAATGGGCTAGGCTGGAAAGGATATTAAAGATCATCCAGTTCCACCCCCTGCCATGGGCAGGGACACCTTCCACTATCCCAGGTGGCTTCAACCTGGCCTTGAACACTCTCAGGGATGGGACATCCAAAATTTCTCAGGGAAACCTCTAGCAGAGCCTCCTCACTGATGGACTGAAGATCATCATCTCAGCTGCCCTGGGTCCCTGGCCTGGCTGTGGAAGCTGGGGAGTGATGAGTGATGCTGATCACCAGAGAGTGGCTGCTCACAAGCAGGATCTAAATGAAGATAAGCAACCTCCCCTGCCATGGCTCACTGCCCACTCCTGGTGATTGGGAGCAAAGTGATTCCCCCAAGGCCATGCAGGCAGCGCTGGGAAATGACCCAGGTCTGTTGAGAGCTTGATCCTAACCCAGGACTGTTCTGCCTCTGAAGTCAGTCCACACATCACTGCTGATGAACATTAATGATTTTACCCTCCTTTAATTCTTTATTAATAGAGTCTTTCTTAGCTGGTCCATTATTTCACGAGGATCAAGGTCAGGCTGCCATAATTACCCAAGCGCCACATTTATCCTTTTTAAATAGAGACACAACATTAGCTTTCTTTCAGCCCTTTGCTGCTTTGACACACTCTCAGAAGGAGAAGTAATGATCCAGAGAGCAGGAGCCTTCTGGTCCCTGGATTAGGGGAGTGGACCAGTGACAAAAATAGTCAATGGTTTTGTCCTGAGGTCCATCTGCTTGCTGGAAAGAGGCTGCTGGGGACACGTGAGTAGCCTCAGTCCTGATGCCTCCTGAGCTTGGAAATAATAAATAATATGAATATGTGGATTGGGGAAGGTGCTATGTGTACAAGAGACAAGAAAACCATGTATTTACTTGGGCAATCTGCCTTTTGTTAAAGGAAATGCCTGGTTAAGTAAGGGAGTTCTTCTGAATAACTCACATAGGAAAACTGGGTTGTGCAAAGCTGTGGAAGGCACAGAGCAGAGCACAGACATCTAATAAAACAGCAATTAATTCCTTCTCTAATTATGCCTATATAAATCTGCACCCTTCCCAGCCAGCCTTCTGTAAGGAGTTCTACCAGAAGTTCACAAGAACTTCTGTGCATGTTCCTGCCCACAACAGAGGGGCTGGAATTAGATAATGTTTAAGGTCCCTTCCAACCCAAATCACTCTGATTCCACCATAATGACATTGACCTGTCACTCCTCAACAAAGTTCATTATTAAGCAGTGCCAAGAAATGGGTTTGGCACACACAATGGACATTATCCAGCTAAGAATTCCTCAGAAGTGGGAGGCATTCCCATGACAACACCTTCCCATGGGGATTTCTGGGGTCTAACGAGGGTTGAGCCCAAGCTGTAGTGCCTTCTTCCTAAGAGGACTGAAAGCCTATTTCTCCTCTAAAGCTGTGCATTTTTACAGCCAGCGGGAACCTGAGAACTCCAGAACTCTCTGGAAATTTGAGGGTTCCAGACTTTGGCCCAACGAGGCCCAAAATGGTCAGTGAGTTTGGCAGTGGATGGAGGAGACAGAGGAACAGATGGGCTGGAGGTTGCACAAAGGTCACTTCCTTTAGAAACCAGGACAGAAGCCCAGGGAATCATCACAGCTTGGCTCCCACAGTGGGAAGGTCAGGACCACGATATCAGAGCTCTTATCCTCCTTTCCCTCCCCGAGATCCACGGCAACGTGAGATAACACGAAGCCAAAGCAAATGGTCTCATGCTCAAAGAGCAGGCAGGAAAGGAGGGTTTGGGCTCCTGGAGATGCCCCAAGAGAGGCAGGACTCACATTCCAGCCTCACCTCTTATCTGCAGCCTCAACATCCTGAGAATGTTTCTCCTTGGCCAGCCCCCAAAGCGGTGAATGCAGCTGATGCTACAATGGAGAAAAGCAAATTCTTCCAAGCCAAGACATCACCCTGGACTGTCTGAATGGGGAATTGTCCTTCCTCCCTCAGACTGCAGGGTGCCACAGGCATCCCAGCAGTTCTGACAGATATCCAGAGAGCCAAAAAACCCTGTAGCCACTTGAGGCATTACAATAGCACTGCACTGAGCTGGGCTTTCAAAACAACATAAGCTTTTCCCGGTGTTTTGTCAAGGATGCTGTGTTGGCGGGGACAGATGAACATTAGCCTGCTGCATTCTGAGATCACTCTGTCCTGTGGGATAGATAATCCTGCATGACAAAGATGAGCAGCCCAACTGTTATGAAAAACAGCAGGGACACAGTGCTGAGTGTCAGATGTTTCTTGTATCTCTCATTCCAACCCTGAGCCGCTCCTCGAAATCACACGAGCAGGTCCTTGATTAGTCACTCACAAGGTGAGGCTGAGCTCTATGAAAACAAGATGTGCATTAAGGTAGGATGTACTACTCTCAGAAAAAAACCCTTTTCCATCATTTCTCAGATCCTCTGGTGGTTTGGTTGAACATCTCAACAAGAGGAGAAAGGATGGAGCTGTTGTGCACCAGGGCAGATTTCCTGAAGATTCACCACCATAATGATCAGAAATAGATTAGATATTAGACACATGAGATATATATTAAGAAGAAATTATTTATTCTGTAGGTGGTGAGGCCCTGGCACAGGTTGCCCAGAGAAACTGTGGCTGCCCCTGGATCCCTGGAAGTGTCCAAGGCCAGCCTGGACAGGGCTTGGAGCAACCTGGGATAGTGGAAGGTGTCCCTGCCCATGGAATGAGATGATCTTTAAGATCCTTTCCAACCCAAACCACTCTATGATTCTATGAATTAACACATCTCTGAAACTCTGCTGAAAGTTGCTGCAGAAATGGAACAATTTACCAGCCTTTTCCCCTGTCAGCTGGATGACTGCAGGGCAGAAAGGCTCAGAGATGGCAAAAGATACCCAAAAATAACAGAAGAAGCCTCTTCACACTTTCCTTCTTCTTCACCTCAGTGCAAGTCATCGTGACTGGCAAACAACAGCAAATTATCTAATTTGTTTTTACGTGTTCAAAGGCTTCTCATGAGCAGCCCCCACTATGAGATCACAGCTCCAGGAACTAAGGATGGTACAAGCACCCATTAACTGGAAGTGCTTACCCAAATCAGAAGGTGTGAGGGAATCAGGGGCACGGAAAGGTGAACGTGTCCAAGCCAACTCAGAGTCAGAAATACAACTCTCATCTGCTGAAATCAAACCTGTGGCTCTGAGCAGCATTTTCATGCTCTAACAAGGCTCCCTGAACAAAGGGGAGCTTTTTGCCCAGCCTCCATTTTCTGTGTTTAATTTCCTCTCATCATTATCTGAAGCACCCCCTCTGAAGAGGATGTACCCACTATAGGACACATCTCCTTTTCTGGGAAAGTGCTGTAATGATAGATGGGGGCTGAAATGCCACAGCCTGAAATGCCAAACCACCAGGAGTCCCAAGGCACAGCTGGATCCAAACCACCAGCTGCAGCCTCCTCCTGGATTACCCGTGCCTTCCCTGGGCATGATGCAGAGCAGACCAAACTCCATTACACGTGCCTGGAAACCCTTTTAGGAGTGAAACAGATGCTAAACACCAACCCCCTGTGCTGCAAGTGCCACAAAATGTGTGCAGATCCTACCTGCATCAGGTGGCTGCCAGTGCCTCTGATGTCTCAGGTATGAAATAATATACATGACACATATAAAAGGTATATAAAATATGCCTTTTACATTATTTTTCATCTATTTTTCACATTCTGTGCTGCTTTAGTGTGCAGTTCTGAGCTTCATATTATGGGATGGTGAGCTCTGTGCACAGACCAGGGACAAAACAATTCCTGCTCCAGCTGGGCACCAAGGACAAATGCCCCAAATCTCAGCCCAGGAGCACAAACCCCATGGGTTGGAGAGAGAAAAACAAGCAGGGTGGGACTGCATGGGCTAAAGCTGGAATGGCACAATGAACTGCAAGGTACAAATGGAGCAGAACTGATCCAAGGGAGAGACCCCGGGAGCGCTCGTGCATTTTGGGGCCATTTTGGGTCATCTTGGGTGCAGCCCTGGCAGGGCTCCGGTGCTGCCCAAGGTGCATCCATGGAGGAGATCCTGTGAATAAATCCTTACTTTATTTAACTCTGTCCAGCCTCTGCTCTAGCTCAGCCTTCTCAAGGCATCACCCCTGCCTTGCCCAGCAAGCTTCCTGCAGTTGCCATAGAAACTCCACCTCACACCCTCCCCTTAATGACAGACAGGTGCCAGGATAAGTGAAGGGATAATTGACAAGCCAGGAGAGGGTTTGGAGCTCTGGGATTGGCCTGGCTGGAGCTGTCATTGCAGCCCCTGAGAGAGGAGAGGTGCATTCATTTGAACAGGGATGGGTTTTCTCCTCTCCCCATGCTGAGGCTTCCAGCAGTCGCCTCTCTAGATGGGTTAAGTGAAGCTGGAAAGAGGAGAGGGATGAAAACTGAGCAGTTGCCACAGCAACTGCTGAAGATGCATCACCAGAAGGGTTTTTGATGCAAGGCAGCAAGGAGTTGGCCATGCTCCTCCCCAATGGCCCAGCAGGTCCTCTGTCCCCTCCCCAGTGCAGCCACCCCGTTCACTGGGGTGCATTTTGGGAGCAGGTGGGTGCTGTGACTTCCTTCTGCACCTCAAAAAGAGGACAAAACTAAACATTTGGAGGGCCTGGAAACACGTCTGGGTTTTGGAGGCTGTGGGGCAAAGTCCCCTCTGAGTCTGAGAGGGAGCAGCAGGATGGGGAAGGCACTGCTGAGTTTATTACAAGGTCCATGATAAAGAGACATGGACATTAAACAAATAATTTGGGATGGGATAGGAATGGAACAGAATGGAACAGAATAATTTTCCCTAATGGAGTAGAATAAAATATTGTAGTTTTGGTTCAAAGGGACCTACAACCACCATCCTGCCCTACTTCCTGACCACTTCAGGACTAACAAAAATTTAGAGCCTGTTATTAACGACATTATCCAAATGCCTCCTAGATGCCTGTCAGTTCAGGCATCATCACCCTCCTTCTTTCTTCCCCCTTCCTTCCACTCCATTTCCCAACAAACACCTCCCCAAGAAGGACCAGCAGCCAGGCAGAGCCAAATCAGTGCAGGGGTGATGGAGGCCACCAGGGCAGCTCTTGGTTCAGCCCAAGGCAGGAGCAAAGCCATGCTCTGCTCCTCAGCAGCTGCTCGCCAGCACGCAGCTCACAGGGCTCCCCATCACTCCTGACAAATGAATATTTGAAGCAGTTGTTCCTTTTATGTGGGCTTTGCTGTCATTAGCACGTACAACTCCACATAAAACACCTCAGTGAGAGAGATCTTTTCTTCTCTCCCCTTTTTAGGCAGCAGATGAAAATCCTTTTAATGAAAGGCTTGTTTGGGGGAGAAAGAAAAACACATGCACGCACATTTCGGCTGAGCAGGGAAAGATGAAAACCTCCTTCAAGGTAATTAAATTATTATGTATCTGTTAAACCTGGTGAATAACAGATTTGTTATCTAGGCTAGCTTTTGGCTTGTGCCATTTTCCCCTCCTTTTTTTCCCTACACAAAGCTAAAATCCTTGCGAGGCCTAGAACAAGATAATGTTCATCTCAGAGAAAAAAGCACAAATAAAAGATTTATTCCTTTATCCTATCAACTCAAGCAGGCTATCCCAGCATCCATCCTTTTACAGAAACATTGATATGAAAACTCCTCCCTGGATCAGAGCAGATCTGAATGGGGACAAGACAGATGATGTAATCAGCATTGGGTAATTGATATATTTTATCTGATATCTAATTGAAACAACAGGTGTTGTTTCTACAGCCTCTGTCACACTGGAGACCCTCAAATCCATTGTTTTACCCCTCTTGCCTCAGTTTCCCCCCAGTCCTTGTTGACTCTCTTGCCCATTTACAGAACAAGTGGCTGAGTTTGGGGATTGTGTCAGGTGAGGGCTGATTTCAGAACAGGAATCTGCAATGCAATGGTTTGTGCTTAGACTCTGAGCTTGCACTCTGACTTCAGCTCTGGTCAGCAGCAGATGCCAAAAGCAGAGACAGGATGACAAAGAAAAACCCCCAGAAGTCCACTCCCTTCTATCTCTGAGACTAATTCTCTCTACTTTTGCCATCAGCTCTTTAGGAAAAACAACAACAGCAGCAACAACCCACTCCAGTATTAAAATGTCCTTTTTCCCTCATGCTTTCCCTTCCTGCCTCAGTAACAATAATATCAGCTCCCCTTTCTAAAGCAAGAAGTCACTCAGTATATTTCAAGTGAGTGGGCCTGGCTTTAAAAACCATGCTGTAAAGGGAAATTACACGCCAAGGTGAAGTATTTCTTCTACAAATCATCTGGGGACATCATGAACCCTCTGTGATTAAGATCAGTGCCATAATCATAAATACTCCTGCTTTATGACTAAGCTGGAGCTCTTCACTGGAGCAAACCTGGGCTTTCCCAAAGCTCCCAGAGTGGCAGATCCACATCTGTTACAGACAGAACTGATTCACCTGACAGGTAAGAAAGTCAGATCTCAGAGCTGATGGTGAGGGAACAGACATTTTCTGTCCTTTCTCCATCTCTGGTTGTTTTGCCATTCCCCGCCTATCCACAAGGCAATTCAAAGGCTGCCCTTGGGTGGAAGGTGACAGCATTTTCTGGGCAATGTGGGTCACTGCCAAAGCCTTTCTGCTGTCCCTCTGGGTCAGTCTCACATCCATCCAGCATCCTGCACTAACCAGCATCTCACACTACAAGCGAAAACCCCAAGATCCTCTCAGAAAACATGAATAAGGCCTAGATGAAAGGCTGAGCCCAGAAATTTGTGAGGCATCCTAAGGAAATGATGGAATCAGGAGGACACAAGGGCACAACCTTCCTTAGAGAGCACTCCAGACTGGCCCAGGGCTGAGAGGTGCCAGCCCGAATGAGCCCATTTGCAACCCAGACCATCTGGAGAGTGGAAGCCTCTTCCCACAGGATGGCAAGATATTGTACGGGCAAAGAGAGAAAAAACAATCACCTGACGGTGGGCATAGCAAGAGAAGGTGAAGGCCACAGTGATGGGGAGGGGGAAGGCTTGGTGTGCCAGCACTGATGGCTCCAGAGGGAAGGAGTTTCTGGCATGGGTCCATGTGACAGAGCAACACCAATATTTGTTTTGGGAAGATGCCTGAGTTAATCTGCTCAGCAAACTCATGGAGAGACAGCAAATGGGATGGTCCAACCACCTGATACTTCCCAGGAAGATTTACTTATCAGGTACTCATGCCTGGGTGGTGGCAAAACCTTCCCTCTCCTCATCCTCCAAGGCTCCAAATGCTGGTAGAGGAAAGGATTGAAAGGAGAATGGATGTGAGAGGCCAGTGAAAATAGAGCCACTATTATAGTGAGGGTGACTTTGAGTTCTGCTGAAGATGAGGACGGACCTGGGTCTTGCCAACCAAGTGAGTCACGTTGCACCACCAGGAACCAGGGAAGGTCTGGGTGTCACAGACATCTTTTATGAAAAATCCTTTCCTTAGGATTTTTCCTCCTGAGAAGCTGAGAGGACTCAGGAACAACATGTAAACAACGATTATCTGCTGCTGTGGAATGCAACAGGTGCATCTGTGATTGGCCCATGTTCATTGTTTCTAATTAATGGCCAATCAAACCCAGCTGGCTCAGACTCTGTCCGAGCCACAACCCTTTGTTATCATTCCTTCCTATTCTATTCTTGTCTAGCCTTCTGATGAAGTCCTTTCTTCTATTCTTTTAGTATAGTTTTAATGTAATTTATATAATAAAATAATAAATCAGCCTTCTGAAACATGGAGTCAGATCCTCGTCTCTTCCCTCATCCTAAGACCCCTGTGAACACGGTCACAGTCTGGGCTGGCAGTGAGGAGCCAGGCTGGGCCTCTTCAGGGAACTGAATGGTTTCTGTTGTTCAGAGAACCCACTCAAGTGCACAGGACAGAAAATGATAGAATTGCAGGTGACAGTGAAAAACAGGCAGTGGAAGTTTTGGTGAGAGCAGTGAGTCAGTGAGAAGATGGCTTTGAGGAGAAGCGTGGGAGATAGACATTCCTTCAAAGTGCCATTTGACAAAAAAGAAAAAAAATCAAAAAACAACCTTTCTGGCCACAGAGTGATTGCAAATCTGTTTGTCAGAGGGCAGTTGTGATACCATCCTTCCCCAGCCCTTGAGAGGCACAAACACACAGAGGGAATGAGAAGAAGCCTGAAGCTGCAGGGCACTTCTCACACTGCCAGGCACAAAGCAAGGTCTGAAAGTTCTGGGAGTTGCAAGCCCTTTATTCTTGCAGATTTTATCATTCCATTCCTTCCTCTGTGGAGCAGACAGCAAAACCAGCTCCTGAGTTTAGCAGATAATTCCAAATGTTGGATCCCAGAGGAATGAGATCCCATTTGTGCCCAGAGAAGGCAAAGAAATGCTGCAGCCCCCATTAGCAGTGAGCAGTGTAACATCCCCGATGCTGTCATTGCCTCGTAGATCAGTTGTGGCTTTCCAAGGTCAGGTCTGTGCCTCTTCCTGCTGCCATCAAAATCTCACTTTTACAAGATCAGAAAGGGAGTACACAAAGCTTAGCAGGGAATTCTCTGTTAAATGGGGTAGAAGAGACGAACAGCAAACTCTGCTGACAAAGCCCCCCAGAATGGGGCTGCCTCCTGAAGAGGACATCTTTCAGAAACAGAACTAGACAGAAGAGAGGTGATGAAGCTAAAACCAGGCAGAGTTTGATGAATTCCTGCCTCTCCTCAGCTCTGCAGAGCAACACCTTGGAGAGAACAAAGCAAAGAGCAGTGGCTGTGCCACCCCCTGTCCCTACCCTAAGAAACTGGGATAACTCTCATGATCTCCTTTCTGGTGGATCAGGAGATCCACTGAGGTTTGTGGGCATCTCACTTTGGGCAGGGGAGCTGGGATGGTGAGTCCTGTGCTTGAAGCACACCAGAGGAGAGCAGGGGTGGTGGTGGTGACATGGCACAGTGGAAAACTGAGACAAAGTGTCCCAGAAGATCCCACTGAGTGAGAAAATGAGGTTCCCACAGTGACTGGAGTGGATGGGACAGAAACCTGTGGCCAGCAGGACTGGCCAAAGTGTGACAAGGCTTTAGAATAACCCAACAATTTGGAATAACCTTGGGCTGCCTCTCCTCACCTGTCCACCACCAAGCTCAGGGCATCAAACCCTCCAGCTCCTCAGCACATTTTCCAGTACTTCTACAGAAAATCCTGAATCCTGGCAGGTGGAGAACTCATGAGTATTTATGGCTTTTCCCAGTGCCAGAGCAGGTCAGGACATCTGATGCAGGACATCTCAACCAGCACAAATGTGACAGCTCTACCAGCATTTACAGAAGGGGTGGGAGGGAATGGCAATGTCACAGACACTACATGTGGCACCAGGAAGGAATTAGTGATTTCCTATTTGTATTCTCCTTGCCTGCAAGGGCTCCTTGCTTACAACACCAGCCAGGCAGCATTTGCAGCTCTGTCTTAAGACCCAAGCTCCAGTTCAGCTCTGTCAGTGGCAATATGGGAGGCAGCTGGATGCATCTGCCATTAGGCACCAAACCCACAAAGCCCCAGAGGTGTTCCAAACAGAGCTGGAATCTACTGAACCCACAGCCAAAGCCCTAAATTCTCCCCTGGGGTTGGTAACCTCCTTCTCTCTTGAAGGAAATGCACAACCAGTGTTTACCATCCCTGCCAGAGCTTTGGGGCCAGGAGTTTGTGATGAGTTTCCAAGGTCACACACTGTTGGATTATGCTCTTTTCTGACCCAGAGATGGGGCAGCTGATAGGTGTTTAAAAACTTTTATTTCATTCTCAGTCTCATGTGAAGAGTGAGACAATACAGATGTTATAATTCACTCCATCACAATCAGAAGCCAATTATTTCTTAATTCCAATGCATGATAAGTGTTTCTTGGTCTATCAGCTTTAGCCCCACCATGCTGTAAATGCCTTAAGGCCAATCATCTAAAATTATGCCTGGTGGCTCCTACAATGCATCTTCCACAGTTCTGTTTCTCCAAAGTATCCAGTCCTATTTGCAAGGCCACCCTTTGGAACTTGTTTCCAGTTCCATTTCTCTCTCAGCAATGTCTGTCCCATTCCAGGGCATTCCTAAGTCAGCATTTCTCATCTCAAAGTTTGCATACAGATGTGAGCTCTCTGTCAGGCTTTGAGAATTCTCTACAAATCCATTTTCCACACTACACTGCCTGTGGTGTGCAGGAGGGAGGGAGGGATCAGGTCCCTGGGGTGTGGCAGAGCAGAGAGAAGAGGAGATTCCTGCAGAGAGAATGGGGAAGGCGAGCAGAGGAGGGAAAGGGTGGGACTGGAGATGGAGAAGGCTTTGTGGGCTGACAAGGCTAGCAGGAGCAGGGAGGTCACTGTGCCCTGGTGCCCAAGGACCCGGTAACACTTCGGTGTTTCAAAATGGAGGGCACAGCAGCAGGGAGGTCACTGTGCCCTGGCACGGGGAGGGCTCAGCTCCAGGGCTGTGCCAGCTCTGCCCCCTCAGCCTGGGAAGGACCTTGGGACACTGAGCAGGGCCAGAGGGGCAGCGGGGCTGGAGAGGGGCTGGGACACAAAGGCTGAGGGAGCCCAGAGGGAGCTGGGGGTGCTCAGCCTGCAGGAAAGGAGACTCAGGGTGCCCCCAGCACTCCCACAGCCCCTGAAAGGTGCCTGTGCCCAGCTGCCCTTGGGCTCTGGCTCCAGCAGCACTGACACAGCCAGAGCACACAGCCTGAGCTGTGCCAAGGGAAATCCAGCTGGGAGAGCAGCAAAAAGCTTTTCTCCTCCAGCAAGGGGGAGAAAGTTCTGCAATGGCTGCCCGGGGAGGGGGTGCAGTCACCATCCCTGGGTGTGTTTGACCAGCCTGGAGGTGGCACTGGGTGCCAGGGGCTGGGCTGGGCTCCAGGGCCTTGAAGGTCTCTCCCAACCCAGGGATTCTGTGAATTCTGTGAAGGTGACACCAGCCCTGAGCATCCCAGGTGTGTGGTGTGCCTACCTCAGGCATCTTGACTCGTCCCTCCTGGAAGGAGCAGGAGCTGGGGTCGTGGGTGCACACGTGCCGGTACTTGCACCAGTGGCAGCGGTAGGGGCTCTCCACACACGACAGGCACCTGCAACAGACACAGAGAGCAATCACTCGGCCAGCTGGGTCCTTATGGGGCCTTAAATTTTAGTTTTTACATATTCCAGATCCTGTTCTGCATCAGTGTGTGGCTCTGAACTCCCTGCAGTGCTTGTGAGCTCTCCTCACAGTTTGGGCACACAGAACAATCCCTCTGCCCTGAGAACCAAGGACACCTCACAGGCCTAGGCCTGAAAAGTACAAACAAAATTGAACTGGGAGGAGCAAACTGGGGGAATGTGACTCCATCACCTGAAGCTGCAATTGGACAATTAACCTCTGATATGCAAATAGACCAAACATATCTGCCCAAAAAACTCATGACCATCATCCATCTGGAGTCTGTCTTTGGTGTAGCCTCTGCCAGGTTCTTGCACTGCCCAGGGTGTATCTGTTTAATGCCTTTAATAAATCCCCACTTTATTCTCTAGTTCTGTCCAGCCTCTGGTTTAGGTAGTCCAAGGCATTACTGACAGCCTTTCCCAGACAAAAATGAGAAATGTTCTCCACAGCCTGGAGAATTGTTTTTGCAGGAGGACACAGGCTTTGCACTGACCCAAAGAGCTGGATTTGCTCTGGCCTGAGCTGGCTGTCACTGGCATCTCAAATGTCTGATAGGATTAAATAATTTAGACTGCATTTGTATCACTGCAACTAGAGGAACAATAAATATTTATTATATTTTGGCTGCTCTGGGCACCAAAAATCCAGTCTGGTTAATTCTCCCACACATGATACAAAGGCCAGAGACAAACTGGGATGTACCAAAGCCAGAAAACTAAAGGTGAATCAGGGAATTTTCTCCCCCTGGGTCCCACAGGTTTCTTGGTGTGAGTTCTGATCAGGGTGATGAGGTTCCTGCCAATATATTCACTCATATTTTTCATCTCAGAGGACAAATAAAGACTACTGGAGCAGGTACCTGGGAAGCAGAGGGCATATTTAGGGCATCACCTCCTCTGGGTGCAGGAAAGAGCCATTCTCTCCATCTTACAAGGTTTTGCTCTCCTGTGCACAGAGCCAGGGCTGCAAACACCTCCCCTGGCTGTGTTACAGCACTGACTGGACCTACATCACACTTCCCTTTCAATTTAATGTGATGTCTGCTTAGCAGCAACCCAACCCTGCTCTCTGCACAGTCCTGGTCATTCACACTCTGGAGACCTTCATGACAAACACCTGGAGGGGTGGGAGAGTGTACAGGGAAGGAAATGGAGCTGGGGAAGGGTCTGGAGCAGCTGAGGGAGCTGGGAAGGGTCTCAGCCTGAAAAAAAGGAGGGTCAGGGGGGACCTTGTGGCTCTGCACAAGTCCCTGCCAGGAGGGGACAGCCAGGCTCTTGTCTCAGGTAACAAGTGCCAAAATGAGAGGAAACTGCCTCAAGTGTGTCAGGGGAGGTTTAGATGGGATATTAGGAATTTTTTTTCATGGAAAGTGTTGTAAAGCACTGGCACAGGCTGCCCAGGACAGTGGTGGAGTCACCATCCCTGGAAGTGTCAAAAAGAACTTGGGGACAAGGTTTAATGGTTACCATGGTGGTGGTGCTGGTTGACTTGGGCTTGGTGATCTTAGAGGGCTTTTCCAACCTTAGCAATCTTCTGATTCTATGAGGGCTTTTGCAACCTTAACAATTTAGGGGTCTTAGATGGCTTTTCCAATCTTAACAATTTTATGATTCTATGAAGGCTTTTCCAACCTTAACAATTTTAGGTTGGGCTTCTAGAGGGCCCAACCTTAGAGGGCTTTTCCAACCTTAACAATTTAGGGGGTTTGGAGGGCTTTTCCAGCCTTTAAAATTTTCTGATTCTATGCAGCTGCAGTACCAGGAGGGTACCTTGAGGAGACTTCAGGGAAGTGAATTTTCCTGGTCCTTCTATGCCACTGGGTTTTTAAGGGGCAGGAGAGAAAAAACTCCAGAGCTCCTGTGTGAGCCCAACAGGCAGACACACCCCCTCTCTCCTGTCTCTGTGAAATCTTTCTCAACCCCAATCCACTCTCAGCTCTGGTACAGCAACTTATTCTTCAAATTGGTAACAAGTGCTTGCTCTGATATATCGAATTAAAAATGGATAGCGTATTATAGTTTGTCAAGTAAGAAACCAAAACACGCCATAAATATTTAACAGCACCATCTCTGCTGCTCTCCCCCCCCTTCCCCAACACTTGCTTTCTGACACTGTTTGTCAAAGCAGCAGGAACATGGAAATAAGATTTGCCTTTCCTTGTGAATTGCTGAGCCGCAGTAATTATCTGCTTTTGGCACTTGTGACGGCTCAGCGGTGGGGACAGAGCCACTCAGCCTTGCTCAGGGCTGGAGCAGCCTGCTGCAAGGGCATCTTCTGCAGGCATTTGGGGGTCTGCTCCACTGGGGCAGCTCCTGGGTGGCAGCAAAATCTGAGAAAAACAGGGTGTGAGGCAGGGAAGGTGCTCACATCGTGGGTAACGTGGTCTTGAGGGATCAGATGGGCTCAGTGCCTGCCCTGCAGGAACCATGAGCTTTATTTTTCCAGGTTGGGGGGTTTAAGTCTATGTTAACCATCTACGGTGGGCTACTGGTGGGACTGGCAGCATGGATGAGGGTTGGAGGTGCATATGAGGAGCAAAAAATCCACCAAAAAATGAGCAGTAGGAAAATAACGGGACCATGTGTGTGGGAATCCACAAAATTAGAAGGTTTTGGGAAAGCTGCAAAAGGCAGCCTCAGAGACAGCAGAACTGTGATTAGAGCTAAGCAGCAGCCATGAGATTGGTCAGCAAAAAAAATATTTTAACTGTAGAAAAGCAAGCACAAATAGAACAATGGTCTATGTATTAACTCTTGTCTAGAATAACTCTCTAAGCTACAGAAAACTTTATCTAGCAAGATATTAGGAAGGTTAATAATAATAAAAACCTTAATAATGGAGCTCTGTGGATTGTGTTTTAAGGCTTACAAGCAGGTATTGTATTCAAAATAAGCAAGCATTGTTTAACCAAAGGTACCTGTGCTTACAGTGGTTGGATAGAACTGCTGTCAATGTGCTTTTGCTTTGTGTGATTGGTCAAAAAACTTATAAAGTAAGTTGTAACATTAAGTTCTTGGTCTGCTGCCTGGGATGTGAGCTGCTGGCATCTTCCCATTGTCATAACCGTGGAATGAGGCTGATGCTGAAAAATAAAACAGCTCAAGGCACGTTCCACAGCAGCCCCATTCCATTCATGATTTGTACAGAGACTCCAGCCGGTGTCACATGTGCTGACGGCACAATTTAGTTTTGACTCAATTCTGTGGCAGATTGCTCCTAATTTGATGCTCTGCCTGTAGATTAAGTGGTCCCCACACTCTGAGTCGTCTCAGGAGGGACCTACCATTGTGGACATCACACAAGTGACCCCAGCCCCTGGTCACCTCCACACTTTAACATCTTCCTGAGGGACACATGCCCACGAGAAACTGGTACCAAAGGAACAGAACATACGAGTTGTGGACGCTGCAGTTGTAGAAGACAAAGCTGGTGCTGGCAAAGGTCATCCCCGTTTCCTTGGACTTGAGCTGCAGCTGGACAATGTGATGGTCGCCTGGAGGGATAAATAGGCACATCAGTGTCACAGACATCTTTTATGAAAAATCCTTTCCTTAGGATTTTTCCTCCTGAGGAAAAAGCCGGGAGGCCTCAGGAACAAAATGTAAACAATGGTTATCTGCTGCTGTGGAATGCAACAGGTGCATCTGTGATTGGTCTCGTGTAGTTGTTTCTAATTAATGGCCAATCACAGTCAGCTGGCTCGGACAGAGAGTCAAGCCACAAACCTTTGTTATCATTCCTTTCTATTGTATTCTTAGCTAGACTTCTGATGAAATCTTTTCTTCTATTCTTTTAGTATAGTTTTAATATAATATATATCATAAAATAATAAATCAGTCATCTGAAACATGGAGTCAGATCCTCAACTTTTACCTCAACCTGAGATCCCTGTGAACACCATCACACATCAGGGTATGACTGCTCTGTTAGCTCTGCTGGCCAGGCCACCAACCTGAGCCTGGAGCTGTCCCACAGCACCTTGGCTGGGCTGTCCTCAGTACAGATGTAAAATAGATGTAAAAAGTGTTATAAATTCCTTCTAGAGCCCAGTTCTCCCACAGGTACAATATGTTTTTGCCACTGGAAATTATTGTACCTGGTAGCAGAGTCTGGACTGGAGGGTGACAGCAGATCCAATTTCAAAAATGTGGTGACTGAATTCATCGGGTAGGAAAACCAAGCTCAAAGAATGAGTGAGATATCCGGAATTTGGAGGGCATTAAAATATAATTTTGTCCTTAAAGTTGTTCTGTACCGCTGGTTCACTGAACATTCCCAGAGAAAAAGAGCATATGGACATTCCTTAAATGTTCACTCGCCCCACTCACCCTAAGCTCCATTCTCCTCAGCCTGTGGCTGCAAAGAACCCATCTCAGTGTGAGAGATGTGAAATCCATTGCGCTTCCAGAGGGATCCACCCATTTCTGCAGCTTTCCCTTTTCTCCTTAGCTCCTCCACACCATTTCTCCATCCCTTTTCCCACTGCTCCCAAGCTGGGCAGTCAGCTGCTGCTTCTCCCCACAGTTCAGAGAGGGCAATCAGTGGGTGCAGCAGAAGTGACCCAGGTTTAATTCAAGATTTACCTGGGTGGCCCTTTCCCTGTTATTTATAAAAGGGCACAGAGTAATAAGACAAGGGGGAATGGCCTTAAACTGAAAGAGGGCAGATTTAGATTGGATATCAGGAAGAAATTCTTCCCTGTGGGGGTGGCGAGGCCCTGACACAGGTTACCCAGAGCAGCTCTGGCTGCCCCTGGATCCCTGGAAGTGTCCCAGGCCAGGTTGGACAGGGCTTGTAGAACCCTGGAATGGTGGAAGGTGTCCCTGCCCATGGCAGGGGGTTGGAATGAGATCATCTTTTAGGCCCTTCCAACCCAAACCAGTCTATAATTGCAGAATTTTCCTCCTCACCTAAGAGGTTCATTAATCAGTGAGGCCACTGCAAACTTGACAAGGGGTCAAGTCACAATCAGCACCTGGTGCTCACTCACCCACCTTGGGGCACACACACCCCACACACTCCACTGGACACCTCTTGCTTGGCCCTGCTGCACGTCTGCTCTGCCATATTTAACAACTTTGCCAGAATCTTGCAGGTATTTTAAACCAGGATATGAGGATTGGATAGGTGTGATAGTCGCACATTCTTTGGTTCAAATCCAGCCTCTGGCACTGTGGGGAGAACTTGGTTTTTGCAGAGGCGCAGAGCAGCAGCTCTGAAGCTGAGACAAGCTGCAGGCGCCCTGAAAGCAGATAAATCTCTCCCTCTTTTCCTGTCTCCACCTTTCACTGCTGTTTTTGTTTGCTGGTTGATGATAGCCTGGCCTGGGACAGATGTCCATAGCAAGGAAAGAATTTCTGGTACCTGTCTTGGTAAGCAAACATGACTGATAACTCAGTGGGATTTGAGAGTGGTGACAACCTCCTGGGAGCTTGTTTTGTGGCTGCAGTGCAGAGCACAGCAGCTGTGTGCAGCTCAGGGAGAGCACAGGTGATGGTGACAGTCCCTGTCACCTCATTTTCTGTGGTCTGAGGATCCCCAGAGGGAAATTTTACAGCAAATTTTCACAGGAAGCCAAGGACAAAAATTGGCAGCATCCTCCCTGTGTCTCATGGAGGTGATAACAGGGTCAAGGTTTTTGTAATAAGTCCCTGTAAAGAGCCACAGGAATTCTTGAAATTACCCAGAAAGTTTGTTAGAAAAGGGAAAGAAAAAAGTGCAGGAAGTTGTGGATAGGGGAAGCACCCTTGGAGACAAGGCATTTTTCTGTGCTGGACCACTGTGGGAGAAGGAGCCAGAAGCAAATCTGGAACAGCTGAAGGCAGTAAAGGCCAGGAATGGAGACAGAGAGCTGAGCACACAGACTTAAATCTGGGAGGAGCAGGGTGAAATTACAGGCAGTACAGACAGGATTGTCCAGCTCTGCAGGAATTTCTGTCTGTTACACGGGATGAGATGTGTTTGGAGCCTGTACCCTTGGTGCGTAACTCCAGCCTGGCCAAAAGGAGAGGGAATATCTCACATTCATGTCATGTCTCTGCTGGATTTGTGCAACTGCCACTCGGTGGCAGCCTGCAAACACGTCGTGTCACACAGAGGAGCACCTCAGGGCAGATGCTGGGGCTGCAGCTCAAGGCTGGTGCTTCTGAAACATTCACATCCACAAAACTTTGCCATGATGTGCAGCTCCAGAGTCCCTCCTGCTCTCAGGGCTTTCCTTGCCATCTCCTCAGGCTCTCAGGAGCCAAATCCTGCTTTGTGAGGATGCAGCATGATGCCTCAGGTTTTAGCTTTTATTTTTTTCAGATTCTGTGCTGCTTTAGTGTGTAGTTCTGAGCTTCATATTAGGGAATAGTGAGCTCTGTGCACAGAGCAGGGAGACAAAACAACTCCTGCTCCAGCTGGGCACCAAGGACAAATGCCCCAAATCTCAGCCCAGGAGCACAAACCCCGTGGGCTGCAGAGAGAAAAACAAGCAGGGTGGGACTGCCTGGGCTGAAGCTGGAATGGGACAATGAACTGCAAGGTGCAAATGGAGCAGAACTGATCCCAGGGAGAGACCCCGGGAGCGCTCGTGCATTTTGGGGCCATTTTGGTTCATCTTGGGTGCAGCCCTGGCTGGGCTCTGGTGCTGCCCAAGGTGGATCCATGGAGGAGATCCTTTCCATAAATCCTTGCTTTATTCTGGAACTCTGCCCAGCCTCTGCTCTAGCTCAGATTCACAGGGCATCAAGGAACAGATGCAGAGTGTGGGGTGAGGATGGGAGTGAGAGGTGCAGGTGGAGGAGCTGTGGGGTACTCACCATTCTCTGTGATGATCTGGGGCACCTCCTTGGCAGCTGGAGAGATGCACTGGATCTGGCTGCCCACCACCAGCCCATCCATCTCTGAGAGGTCCTCGAAGGTGCAGTTGACTCCTGCAGACAGCTCGGGGACGTTGTAGGTCTCCAGGACCAGCTGCAGGCAAAGACGGAGGGAGAGAAGGAGAGGCAGGAAAAGAGACAAGAGAGAACACTCAGCCAAACACCAGAGCTGGGCCAGCAGGAGAGAATTACACTGGAGAGGTCGCACAAAGAGCCTCTTGCTAGAGAGAGCATCCTCCTTCAGCAGAAAGCAGCGACTGGGGAGAGGGACGAGTGAGGAGGGGAGGGCACGAGATGCTGGTGCTGGCACAGGTGGCAGGTGGCTGTGCAGGGACACCTGCACAGTGTCCCACTGCTGGCTGGGAGGTGCAGGGCAGGGAGTGCTCGCTGTCTGTCATGCAGGTGTCAGGTTAGGCAGGGAGTCTTTGGAGCCAGCCGTGGGTCCCAGGGCTGTGGTGGCCCCCAGGGTTTCTGAGGAAGGTGACTGCTACTCACAAGAGGCACTCTGCAGACTCCAGAGAAACTGGAGCGCTCCAGTCTAACTCTCTACGGGCTGCTCTGCCAGCACCAGCAGGGGGGAGCACTCTGTCCCCAAGTTTCCTGTGTGAGGAGAGTCTAGTTACAGCCTGTCACAGACATCTTTTATGAAAAATCCTTTCCTGAGGATTTTTCCTCCTGAGAAGCTGAGAAGCCTCAGGAACAACATGTAAACATTGATTATCTGCTGCTGTGGAATGCAACAGGTGCATCTGTGATTAGCCCATGTTGGTTTGTTTCTAATTAATGGCCAATCACAGACCAGCTGGCTCGGACAGAGAGTCCGAGACACAAACCTTTGTTATCATCCTTTCTTTTTCTATTCCTTGCTAGCCTTCTGATGAAATCCTTTCTTCTAGTCTTTTAGTACAGTTTTAATGTAATATATATCATAAAATAATAAATCAGCCTTCTGAAACATGGAGTCAGATCCTCATCTCTTCCCTCAACCTAAGACCCCTGTGAACACTGTCACAACAGCCTTCAGTCCACCACAAAATCATCCCCTGTCTCTGCAGGCACAGAAACCTCTCCTGCCCATCCCACTGAAGAACCAGCTGGCTCCTCGTGCTATCCTGGGGTTCCATATGGGAAAAAAAGCCATGAAGGAGGATTTGCTCATGTTTTTGGAGTTCGCAACACCCTCTGGCATTGCTCATGGTCATGGAAAATGAATCTCAGGGCCGGTTTGCACCATGTCCATGCTTTGGAAGAGCACAGTCATGCTGCCAGCTTCCCAAACAAAGGTCCTGTCCCACAGCTCTCCATCACTGAGGGTCCTGCTCAACTCACCAGGCCATGCCTGAACACAGAGGGCACCCTAGGGGACCCCAGCACCTGGTAATTGGTGCAAATTTAGTGGTTTTGTGACCAAACACTGGAGCCAACCACTCAGCACAGGCTCAAATGCAGAAGTTTTCCACACTTGCCTCGTCCCTGAGCTGGCTGAGGTCCCTCTGAGGTGACAGCCACTGAAAGGAGACACAGGTGCATGCTGAGGTGTTGTTTGTACCAGCACAAAGAGCAGGGGTCAGTCCAGGTGACAAAGCAGAGCAGATGAGAAGGTGACACTCAGTGCTCCCACACACTGTGCTTTCCTCTCTTAGGGAAAGGCTGGAGCTGTTTCTCCACACTGAGGACCATCAGGGAGGAAGGCTGAGCAAACAGGCCTTAGCCCTGGATGCCATTAAACCTTTGTGAGAGTAGGATCATTTTGGGGCCATGGGAATGGCAGTGGGAAAGGTGATTATTTTTTTTGTTTCGGATGGAGAACAGGAAAAAGGTTTGGTTGTTTCGATGGGTTTTGCACTGAGGCTGAATTCATTCTCCCTGCTAGCAGTGGAATCTGGAATCTGTCCTCTTAACCAATCTCCCTCTGGGCATGTGTGATGCAGGAGGAAGATGTGCCATGCAGAAGATGACACTGGTGGGCACACCAGTGCTTGGCCACAAGTTCCATGAGCCAGTGCACACACCAAGCAGACAAGAAGTCCTACATCCCACACTCCTGGGACAGCAGGGAAAGCATGGAGCCTTCCCTCAGCAAGCAGCTCCTCTCAGAGAGCCCAGAGCAGTGAAACAGACTCAGGTTAGATTTTCCAAGGCCCTGTTAGTGCCCAAAATTTAAAAGCATGGCTGACCACACATGGCTGCTCTGCCTCCATGGGCAAGAACTCACTGTCACTGACACTTTGCTAGAACTCAAGATCCTAGCATTCCAGATTTGAGATCTTCCAAGGACATCATCAACCCTCTGTTTGTTCCCCTCCTGGTTTGCCTCTGGTGATGGGATGAGCCGGGTCACCAGTTTAGCTGGGACTGGGCTGAGACTTCCATCAAAAGGCCCATGCAGATTTTGGGTAACAGATGATGGCAACTTCTGATCCCAGCAGCTCTGGGCTGACTCACCCTGGGAGTAACCCAGAGGAAAAGGTCTCTTATTCTGTTATCATTTTCAGTCTCCCTGAGCCAGCCAGTCCCCCAGGATTTATTCCAACATGAAAGAATTCAACAGCTACTGAGAGAATACGGAAAGGAAACCTTGAACTCCCAGAAGAACAAAGAACTTAAGATGTCTCAGATCAGTTTTGTTTGAAGCCTGGGGAAAGTAAAGTCACAGCAAAGTTAAGAGGCTGAAACAAAGCAGCAATGATTGGACATGCAGGCTTTGAAAGGCTGATTTCATTATCCCTGGAGAAATCCAAACTTGTCACCTGCTGGAAGGGGTCTGGCAGGTACCTAAATTCCATTTAGGCCTTTCAGGGTGTGGGGCTAATGACCAGCTTGTCTAGGGATGGAGCTTTTAGGGCCTGGGTTATTAACTTAATTGCAGCCCAAATTAATATGGTCAAAAAGAGCACTGGTAGCCTGAGAGAAATGGGGTTTTGTCTCCTTCTTGGAGCATGTTGGGATCTCACCACATCTGGTGCTGCTGCCATGAGTCAGGAAGGAAACCACAAACTGGTTAGATCTTCAGCAGAGATTTCCTGCCTCAAGCCCAGGGATTATCAGAATCATCTGCTGTGCTGCCAGCATTCACTGTGTGGTTTCCTTGGCTGCTGCCTGAGTAGCTGGAGGCCAGAAAGGTTAAACCTTGTGATGTGGAAGGTCACAGGAGACAGCAGGAGCCCTGGAAACCTCGGGTTCCTCTGCGTAGCATCCTGCCTCTCTGCTCTGCATGCCTAGTGCTGGACCAGGATGGGCTTCCTGGGGGCTTAGAAGGAGATATTTCTATCCAAAATGATAAGAACTTGGAGCTCGCTGAAATAACTCATATCATCCTTCACTTGGCTTTCTTCTAGAATGCAATTTCTAACCACAAAAATGTCCCTTGCCTAAAGCTATTCATTAATTCCTCTCCCATGGCAACACAAAACGCTTGCAGGACACAGAGTCCCTTCAGACCTGTCCTCACAGACAAGAAGTCAGACTCTTCCTAGTCCACTTCAAGACTTCTTAACAAATAACCAATAGCAAAGTGTCAGAGAATAACCAATGCCAAACGTCTTCCTGTGGCGAATCCTTCCCTGTGCCAGCAGGGCCGCTGGGGAACTTAACGGAGTCTGGAGAACCTCTTGCTGCTGAATCCCTGGATCTGCCACATTGCACGGGCATGTAAAACCTGAGGGGATGGGGCAGGGGTTGTCATTGCTCACCAGAACGTTGTACTGGGACACGGAGATGTTGTTGGGGTGCACGGTGAGGCGGACGCACTGCTTCATCTCCGAGGCGAATCTGCGCGGCTCGCTGGAGCGCTCGCACCGCTCCTTCCTCGTGCAGCTGGGGAAACACGAACACACAGGGACAGGGTGAGCACACAGCCAGGCTGGCAGCGTGGGGACAGCCCTGGGCAGTGGGAGCAGCACTGTGGGATAGAAAGTCGGCTCTGTGCTCTTTGGGAGGGCACAAGTGGAAAACCATGCTCGCACCCTGGCGCACTCCGGCTCATGGGATGATGGGGAATATCCTGAGCTGCAGGGTGTTATAAGTAGAACGAGCTGCCCATTTTTTTTAAAAGGTTGCAGAGTTCACAGGTTAGGCAGTTGCTGCCAGGGTGGAGTTCTAACTGTTTGTTTTTGTAATCACCTGTCATTTTCATTAACTACCTGTCATTCATAGTTAAGAATTCCCCCTTTTATCCAGTGATACCCTGCTGCTTCCTAGAGGATGGCACCCAGATGGTGAAAAGGAGGGGACATTGGAGTTGGCATGCAAATGACATTGGATCCAGCATGCAATGGGAGAGACCCCTCACCAAACCTAGCCAAAAACTCCTAAAAACAACGAGCTGACATGAAATGGATGAATCAAAGTGATGTCTAGACATGAAGAACAGAATCTAGTATCTGCTAAGACCCTTTTTACCCCTCACCCTAACCTGTCAGATAGACAGAGGACCTCAAATGTTAAACCAGGAAAGCAGGGAATCTCCTGATCCTCTCATGAGGAGAGAACCCCCAGCTCTGCCCACAGACCAGTGGACAAAGCTGCACTCTTCCTCTTCCTCCTCCTTGGAGTCACTCCTGGGAGTAGTGGTGGTGTGAGCACGGACCCATTAGTTTTCCCCATCCGAGCTGATCACTTTTAATAAAGGCATTAAAAAGGAGAAAGGTCTCCTGCCCGTGTTTATTTCAGTTAGTGTGGACAGAAAGTCAGCTCTTTGTGCTCTTTGGGAGGGCACAAGTGGAAAACCACACTTGCGCCCTGGCGCGCTCATGGGATCGTGGGGAATATCCTGAACTGCAAGGGAACCACAAGAGTCATCATGCCCAACTCCTGGCCCTGCACAGAACATTCCCAAGAGCCCCACCACATGCCTGAGAGCATTAACTCTGCTGCTGGCAGCTGTGGGGTTGCTCAAGCAGACTGAGGAGTCACAAGGAACCTATAAGAGGAGGGAGAGTGATGGGTGAACGCTCCATCCCAGCTGCAGGAATTCTCTGTCTCCCCACACACCAGTACAACCTTCCATGGGCCAAACCCCCAGCCCTTCAAACTCTGCTGCCCAAGGGCTGGGGAACACCTCAGGCAGGGCCGTCCTTGTAGGGAAGCCATGCACAGCCCATGGTTTTTGTCCCTCCTGAGAATGCTGCACACTTGTGGTGCCTCTGGGCTGCTGGTACCTGATGGAGCCAGCCCCCAAGCAGTTATCCCTGCAGATTAAGGAGTTTTTTGCATCTGCCTTTGTGGGATAGACCAATAAATACTTATAATGTATTGTAACTCAGAAGAAGTTAGGTTCTGATTCTGATGGTGTGAATTATGACATGCGTGTTGTCTCACCTTTCTCATAAGATTAAAAATAGAATAAAAGTTTTTAAAACACCTCTCAGTTGCCCCATCTCTAGGTCAGAAAAGAGTATAATTCTACATGCCTTGAAAATGGCTGACTAGAAGTGCTGAGAGTTGAATCTTAAAAATTCAGGTAAGTGACAGCCCAGTGAAATCTGTGTGCACACACTTGGGCTGCACAAATGCATGAAGTTCACACCACTCATTAATTGTTGATGTTTTCAGTGCTGTCACTACCCCTCATCTCATCTGTGAGGTGCAAACACCACCCAGAAAAGTGGATTGGTGGCTGTTTGCCCCATTTCCACCCAGGTTTGCACTCGTTTAACATAAACCACATCTGTAATTCACTCCACACCCGCTGCCAAGGCCACTGCTCCAAGGAAGGTGTCTGCTTGGAAATCCACAGGGTTAATCCAAAAGGACAGCTCCAGCTGCATGCCAATTACCTCCTGCCATTAAGTTAATGTTATGGACTTGCACAGGGTGTCTTCAATGGATTTTGTTATTAGCAGTGCTATTACCCCCCATTAAAAGCAGCTATAAAGACTTAAGTGCGGATGTTAAATTATTCACCCGCTCCCAGACTTCAGAGTCTCACTTGTGAGAGAACCTGGGGGCTGCTGGAGCTCCAAGATCACCCCTCAGCATCCCTACTCCTTGGAACAGAGACTGCACCCTTGTGCACGGGTATTTGCAGATGAGGATCCATGGAAACGCACACAAAAAATCTCTATATGTGGTTAATCCAAATGTTACAAAGCTTGGGGCTGGCTAAAACTTCAAGGCTTGGCTTGTCTCTAACGAATGACTGGATAAAGTGATAACCCCAACTCCAAACTCTAGTTTCTCCATCTTTCTGTCAAAGTTTTGTATTTCCAAAGGAAGAACCCATAAAGGGATATTTAGGCCATTCTCAGCACACTTTGCAGGTTTGAGAGAGCAAAAGGAGCAGTGCAGCTCCTGTTCTCTGCTCCCCAGGAGTCCTCATCCCATTAAATCTCCTCTGGCACTGCCACATGCTGGATCAGGAATTTTAAATGGGCACTCTCCAGAGGGTTGGACCAACAGCCCATTAAATATCCCCAAAACTCTGAGTCCCCCATGGTGGGACAAAAGCCTAAAGGCAAAATGCTGACCTGAGATTTTTCCAAGCACTTCCATAAAACAAACAGCCACAGCAATCCCATTAAAGCTCCACAGGGTGTGTGGGAGCTCCTCTCCCAGGAATAGCTTGGAAGGGAAACCTTTTTGGGCTCAGAATCAAAACACAAGTGCCCAAATTCTTCAAGGTGTTCTGTTATCTCCCATTTGTTTCCTTCAGCTGCAGCACAGCAGAAATATCTGAATTTTCTAAAATTAAACAGGCTCAGTTCAAATCTGTGGATATGGATTAAGCATCCAGGAATGTGGTTTGTATTCCCAATCCCACCACTGACCAGGAATATAATAATCCACATTTTACCTTGCTGTTCACAGGTCATACACATTTAAAAAATGAAACTTTTTGGACCAAACTCGCTGCATATTAGACTGTTGTGCCTTGCAGCCTTGATATCTGCCATAAGGTGAAAATAACGTCATCCAAAGCATGAATTTATGAAAAACCAAACCAAACTAAGCCTGAGTTTAACATAATGTAAAGGCTGCTGTGTCAGGGTCTCAGGAATTAGGAACTGCCAGACTGAAAGCAGCTTCTGTACTTCCAAATCTGCTGCCTGCACTCACACACTGCAAGCCAGATTTTAATTACAGGATCACAGGATTCCTTTTTCCTATGGTGACCTCAATTCTGCCACTTCCTAACTTTTGACTTTCACTGTCTGACTTTTTCAATGCAATTCCTCAGTTGGAAAAGCTCTAAATACCTGGTGCTGGAGTCTGGTGGTGGGGGAGTTCTGCTGAGCTGGGCTCTGAGTCAGGGTTCAGGCTCTGGGGTCAGCACCCACAGCTGCCTCAGGAATCAAATCTGAAGGGATGGAGCCACCTGCCAGTGGCTTTGGCAGGTTTGTGCATGCAGAAAGGAGTGATGGTGGCGCCTTGTTGGAACCCAGGACATTCCTCTGGCAGCCATGGAGGACTCAAGACCCTGGCAGGGGGCTCAGAGACCCTGGCACAGAGTCACAAACACCTGTGCCTACGATTTTAGCCCATGGAAACAATTACCAACTTTGTGTGAGGAGTTAAAAGCCACAAGAGTTTGAATAGAATGTTAGTGAATATATCACAGGGTGAAAATGTAGACTTTTGAGTTTTTAGAATGGGGGTTCAGAAGCCAAGTTGAAGAGATTTGTCCTTCTTCTTCTTAGCTTCCATCTTCTGGGTGATGTTGGCATTTTTGGATTGGTTTAGGATAGAGACAGACTGTCTAACATAGGTGATAGGTATTGGAAAATTATTGTAAATAATGTCATTTTAGTATAAAAAGATAACACCACCCCAAGGCGGTCAGTGTGCCTCAACCCAACCTGCTGGACAGATCTCAGCAGGTCAGAGAAAGAATGTAATGGATAACAGCAAACAAACAACCTTGAAAAGCAGAACAGGACAATCCTGACTCCTTTGGCTGCCAGGCTGGGAGAAGAGACTCTCTGACACATCTCAGGGTCATCCTGACCACAGAAACTCCAAGAGCTCCTATTCAGATCATTTTGCCCATGGTTTCCCCCATCTCCTCTCCCATGACCACCTCATCTCTCCTAAGCTGGAGCACCCTGTGGGTTCACACATCACCCAACATGTCTGCCCAGCACTGCAGCTGAAGTTCTCCATGTGGTGGGTTCTCCTGTGATGGATTGCCCTGAAGGAAGGGAGATTTAGGTTGGATATTATGAAAAAATTCTTTGCTCAGAGGGTGGTGAGGCCCTGGCACAGGTTGCTCAGAAAAGCTGTGGCTGCCCCTGGATCCCTGGAAGTGTCCAAGGTTGCACAAGGCTTAGAGAAACCTGGGATAGTCCCTGCCCATGGCAGGGGGTGGAACTGGATGATCTTTAATGTCCCTTCCACCCCAAATCCTTCAGTGATCCTACAATTCAGGTGAGCAGAAAAAGATACCTGACACAAAGAAACCTTCTCCCTCCAGCCTTCCTCTACGCCACCAAAAATGTTCTGTCCTTCCCACAGAGAGGAAAAAACAGCAGAAAAAGTTGTTCCAACACGTGCAGAGGAAAGTTTTTCCCTTCAGCAGCAGCCTCAGATCCCTGGGTGGTGAGGCTGAGGAGCAGGAACAAAAGTGACAAAGGATCTGGTCACAGAAGGATCTGCCCAGAGGGGATGTGGCAGCTCCAGAAGTTCAGCAAACTGTAAATAAAGGCAGATGGACTTTTAATAAATAAGTACATCCAGGCCCTGCTGATGAAAGTGGTCACCTGGCAGGCAGCTGGGCTGAGGGAGGGATAATGAAATATCCTAACCTCAACTCATCATTTCTGCTGTCCCTGGTGGCAGTCACTGTCTACCCTGGGAGATCCTGTGACTCTCACCTGGTGTCTTTATTATTATTTATACAGAAAAATTCCCCTTTTACTGCTAAATAAAATACCTGTACCCCCAACATTCCAAGGGTGCCCATACACCAAGATCCCTTTCCACTGCCACACTCTCTAATTCCCTGTTATATTTGGGAATGTGTAGCTCCCACCCAGTGGCACCACATCCCACTCCAGGCCACTAAAAGAGCATTTCCCACCCCTGAGCTTGTTTTGATAATGGTGCAGACACCACACACCTCTGGGTGCCTCACCAGCAGCTCCTCTTTCACCATCAGCTGTGACTTCAACAATTCCAAGTGTCCTGCTTGGTCCAAAACTATCAGCACAAACACTGAGGAGCTGCTCCTACCACTGAACCATGAAGAATGTGATTTCCTCCTCATCTCCCATTAAGAATAAATACCACTGGTGCTCACCCTCAGCTCGCCAGCCACCAACCAATTATTTTAATAATGTTCAATTAATACTTTCCTGTTCTCGCGTGTCGCTCCCACAAGAATCTCAGAGGGCTTTGCCTGCAGCTAATTAAACTTCAGGATACCTCCATGAGGTTGGAATTAGCAGGCAGAGATAGGAAAGTGAGGCACAGACTGAGAGCACGGCAAAGCCTGACGTGGAGGTCCTTGTTTGGGACACAAGAAATCATCACTAAATCCCTAAATCAGGCCATTAACTCCCTAAATCAGGCCATTATATCCCTAAATCTTGGCCAAACCAAGCCCAGACTCTCATCTCCATCATCCTGTTGTAGACAAAAAACCCCAAACCACCACCCTACACACACAAACCCCTCCCAGCCCCCAAAAATAACCTTTATTTTTCTCCTGACCAAGCCTTGCTTGCTCATAACCATAACTGTTGAAAAAGGAGAAGATTTGGATTCTGTTTGACTTTTTTCCCCCATGATTTCCCAAGAAGCAGACTAAAATATCCAGCTATTTGAATGTGAGACCCAAAAAAGTCAGTTTTCTGGCAATGGAAAAGGTCTTATCTGCAATTCTGTTAATTAATAACAAATTTCAAGACAAAAGAGCGGTGATTGGATCTGATCAGAAATTGCTACTCAGAACAGAGTGTTTGGGGGCTTTTTACAAGTGGTAATTAGCACACAATGTAATTTTTTTTTTTATTCAGTGGGCAAAAAAAACCATCAAAAATTTTTAATTCCCAGAAATAAATTCTAAAGAAATGAATCCTTTTTGGAGAAGCCTCACCATCTGATGCACAGCAGTTTTCTTTTGACTCTGGGTGTTCAGGTGCCTCTCAGGGAAGGAGAGGGATGTGAAAAATCTGTGTTTGATGGCAAAGCTCACAGACAGCTCAATAGTTTGGGTCAACCCAGCAGCCCCAAATGACACCTTTCCACCACCTCCAAACAGGTAATTTGCTGGAATCACTCTTTTGCAAAAGGTTTTGACATTTCAGTTTTCCTTTCTGGTTCTAAACAGTGACATTTCCCTCAGAGGATAAATTCTCTCGCCCTCTGATGGATCAGCTCAGCCCCCCTTTCCTCACACCTTCCCTCCAGTGCTGGGGGGCAATCAGGGCAGTCCCAGTCACACCAGTGAGGAGGGGTCACCAGGCCAGGGTGGGATATTTTGATAAGATACAAGTTTCACGTTGGAATTCTTATTTTCACCCCCAAACTCTTCATTCCTAAGCTTCTTTGTGGTGTAGGGTCCTCCCCTTGTCACGTTGGGAAGATCTCAAAGTCCTGGTTAACTCAAGGTTCTATTATATCCATTCCTGAGGCAAAGAAGTTCCCTGGATTTTGGGTTTTTTTCCTTTTTCCCTTTTCTTTGGACCTGTTTAAATCTGCTCTATCCTGAACACCAGTGGAGTACAGCAGCTCACATCTGTGGCCCACCAGGCCGAGCCTGGGCCGCAGCATTTCCAGCACTGATAAGAGAGTGGAAGCTACAGACCATGGGGTGACTTTCTGAGTTTGTCATCTCTTCTAGAGCAGCAAGAGGTTTTATTGTTTAATATTGTTTAGGTTTTATTGTTTAATAAACAGTTTTTTCCCACTTTTCTCCAAGGAGGTATTTTCTCCCAGACCAGTTGGATGAGGGGCCGATTGAATCTGCTTTCCTAGAGGAGCCCCTTTGGGGGTTCTCTCCAAAATTTGCTCTGAACCAGGACAGGAGTATAGCTACCAAATGTGGAGAGATGCAGTCCTTGTAGTCCAGCTAATAGTTTGCCTAGTCATGTCAGGAAGATCTCAAAGTCCTGGTTAACTCAAGGTTCTATTACAATCCATTGCTGAGGCAAAGAAGTTCCCTGGACTGTGTTTATTTTTCCTTTTTTCCCTTTTCTTTGGAGCTGTTTAAACCTGCTCTGGCCTGAACACCCAGCAGAGAATCAGCAGCTCCTGCCTGAGGCCCACCAGGCCAGGCCTGGGCCGCAACATTTCCAGCACCGATAAGAGAGTGGAAGCTACAGACCATGGGGTGACTTTCTGAGTTTGTCATCTCTTTTGGAGCAGCAAGGGGTTTTATTGTTTAATATTATTTAGGTTTTATTGTTATTATTTAGGTTTTATTGTTTAATAAACAGGTTTTTTTTCCACTTTTCTCCAAGGAGGTATTTTCTCCCAAGCCAGCTGGGGGGAGAGGCCAATTGAATCTGCTTTCCTAGAGGAGCCCCTTTGGTAGTTCTCTCCAAAATTTGCCCTGAACCAGGACATACTATAAGCTGGAGCAGCACAGAACCTAGGAGGTGGCAGAGGGGTTTCTGGCACTGCTGCAGCCCTTGGGTTTCCCCCTCTCTCTATACAGAGCCCCACATTCCCCAAGCAAGCACAGGCTGATGGATCCCAGTGCATTGTGCCAGCATCACCCAGGGGTGCCTGTCCCTGTTCCCGTGAGGAGCAGGCAGGTCTGAGGTGCCTTTGGGGGGTGATCAGCAGAGGGAGCTCAGTGGAAGCCAAGTGCAAACGCTGGGAATGGCATTTTCAGCCAGAACTGGGGGCAGCAATCTGGGAAAGATTCAGGACAGAGATGCTTAGCTTTGGGAGGCTCTGGAGATCTAAATTATCCAGCTCAGGCTCATCAGTCTGGTCCCTCTTTCAGGGTGAGATGAAATGTGACAGCTTCATTCCTTAGTGGGCAAAAGTTTTTTTGATTTTCCAGTCAGAAAGAAGGGTGAGAGGAGAACAGAGCAATTAAAGGAATCTGGGGATGCATGAAGAAATTTGTTTTAGCCCAAATCTGACCAATGTTCAGAGCCAGCTTTGGGTCTCCGGAGGTGGATTTATCACCAAGGGGGAGCAAGGCTGGGGAAGGAGGGAGCCGCTGAAATTTGCCTTTCCCTCTGCTGCAGCCAAAGCAATTTTCTGGCTGGAGCCAGGAAAAGGGAGAAGACTCAGTCCCACTCTCATGTAAAGTTTAAGGTCAGTTTTAGCAATGTTTTGACATTTTCCAGGTTCCCTGGGGGTCCTGAGAACAGGGATGCCATAAATGTCGAGACACAGACATAATTGACCTTAAACTTTACATGGCCATGTGGTGAATACCCCACTCCCTCCTTGCCCTCTCTGTTTGGCCTCCAGGCTGCCCAGGGCATGGCTGAAATTTAGCTCTCTCTGGCACCAAGAAGGTAAATTTGACCAACTGCCCAGTATACTCCATTCTGGACAAAAAATAAAAAGGCAGGAGATGCTCCAGGAAAGTGCTCCAGGAAAATTTGGGATAATGCACAGGATTATTGCTGGGAAACCTGTCCTGCTGGTGAGGAGTTTTCTCAGCAACTTCATGAGTATCTGAGGAGGAGTTGAATATTTCATCTTTTGCTCTAAGCACAAACAGGTTCAACTCCAAAAACTGCTGTTTGGGCGTCAAAGATGAACTGGACAAAGGGGAGAAAGCCATTGGGGGAAGTAAAAGCTGTAGGGTCTTTAATGGGTGCTATTTGGGCACCAAGAGGTAAATTTTCCATAGAGGCCTAGAAGTAGAAACTCAGAAAATCTGGAATTCATTCTTTGAAGCTTTGCATCTCCTCAGGGCAATTTTTAAGTGACCACAAGCCACAAAAATCTCCACAAAGCTGCTCTTCTCAATGTCCCAGTGGGGCATTGAGATAAACTGGACAAATAGGGGGCAAAGACACTGGGGGAAGTAAAAGCTGTAGGGTCTTTAACATGGGCATCAAGAGATCTGTAGATTTTTCCAAAAGGACCTGGAAGTAGAAACTCAAAAAATCTGGATTATTGCTGGGAATAATCACTGGGAATTTCACTCTTTGGAGCTTTGCATCTTCCAAGGATGCAATTTTTAAGGGGCCACAAGCCACAAAATTCTTCAGAACCACCATCCAAAGCTGCTCTTCTCAATGTCCCAGCGGGCCAGTCCTGGTTTGACAGAGCAGAACTCCATCCCTGTCCTTGTGCTGCAGTTTGGGGAGGGAAAATCTGCCCTGCCAAAGCTGCCTCCCCCAGCATCACCAACCCTGTCGCCTGGCCAAAACGGAGCGAGGCTGCTAATTGCTCTGCCTGCTAATCTATTCTAATGCATGGTAATAGAAGCCGAGTTTCTGCCCTGATAACTCGTGCGGCTCACGCTGCGGAACCGCAATCCTCCCGCCCGCCCCTTATCTCTGTCCCCAGGTGGGCTCCTCCCTGCAGCCCAGCCATTGTGCCAGCCCACCCCCAGAGCCCCACGGGGCGTGGGGGCAAGGGATTTATCCTCCATCTCCCGCCCTACAAAGCCAAGACATCCACAAACAGCATCCCCCTCCCCTGCCTTGAAGGATTTCATGCCCCTTCTCCTTTCCCCCAGCATCCCTCTCCCTCTCCTTTGAAGGTTTTCATGACCCTTCTCCTTTCTCTGAGCCCTCTCCCCAAGTTTCAGCATCTCTCCCCCCTCCTTTGAGGGATTTCATGTCCCTTCTCCTTTCCCCCAGCTTTCAGCATCCCTCCCTTCCTGGTTTGGGGGATTTCATGTCCCTTCTCCTTTCCCCCAGCCCCCTCCCCAAATTTCCAGAGCTGTGCATTGTCTTGGCCCTGCTAGTTTTGTCTGGGGGAGGCAGGGTTGGAGCATCAAATGCAACCACAAGTAGCCCAGATCCTCTCCTGGATCAAGACAGGCTAAGAGACAATGATTTTCCATCTTTTCCATCTCCAAGGGAAAATTTCAGAATACCCAGCCCAGCCAAAGCCCATGGCAAGCCAGGCTGTACCTGCAGGCAAGAGTCCAAACTGGAAAAATGGAAAGGATCATCAAAATTGGGGATCTGTAATCTAAAATGGGGTGGCCCCAAGGACCAGCCCAGGTCATGTGTGGCTGGGGTGTGGCCAGGGACCAGGGGTTTGAGCATTTTTCACATGCAAATCCCTGGAAATTTGGATCCTTTGTCCGATAGAAGAGTGGAAATAGTTTGCTGGCACGGGGAAGGAGGGTGTGGGAATGAGGGAGGGGTTCTGTGGAAGGTGATGTTGCAATCCAGTCCTCAGCTGGTTGATATGGAAAACTGGAATTCCTCAGTGAATCACAGGATCATGGACAGGTTTGGCTTGGAAGGGACAATAAAGATCATCCATGGGCAGGAACCCTTCCACCACACCAGGCTGCTCCAAACCTCACCCAATCTTGGACATTTCCAGGGATCCAGGGGCAGCCACAGCTTCTCTGGGCACCCTGTGCCAGGGCCTGCCCACCCTCAGAGCCAAGAATTCCCTCAAAAAATTCATTTCTAAATCATTTCCTGCTGTAGAAGCAGCCTGGAAACAGCCAGCACAGATGGGGATCTCCTCCCTCCATCCTCTGACCCTTCCCAACCTCTGCAAGGGTCAAAACACAAGGATTGGACATCTCTGAAGCTGCAGGGTCTCTGCTTTGCTGCCCCTTCAGTCACAGCCCTCCAGCTTCTTTTGCTGCTGAACTTACCAGGCACAACACGAGCCTGGTAGCCAAAAGCAGGAGGAAAATCTCAGAGCACAAAAATCACAAAAAAGAGGCAGAACTTGAGCCAAAGGCATGAGAACTGCACTCAGTCCAGGGCACAGGAAAGGAATCACAGGAATCTGCCTTTTGCCATCTGCCTGTGAATGGCTGAGCTTCAAATGGAGATGGAGAAACCCCTGGAGGCGCAGCTGAAGGCTACCTGAGTAATACAAGCTCCTGTCTCTGAGGAGGCAGCAAAATAACTTTCCCCACACTGAATTCACTTAGAGGCATTTTAAAGAAAATTAAAAGAAGACAAAAGAGAGAGAAAAGGGAACGAGGCTGTTAGATAAGGCAAGTAATTAATGAACAAAATTACTTTTCCCAGAGAGCATCCTATCATGGTGCTTCCTATTCATGCTAATAATATTTGTGAGTGTCTTCCCCAGAACCTGGGCTGATAACAGAACACCTACACTCTCCCGTGCTCCTACATGCTCGCCTCTGCAAGGGCTGATGCAAATAATCTGTTCAAAGGGGCTCAGGTTCTTTGTTCCTGGCCTGATTCAGAGAATCATCCCCAAATTCTTCGTGGGAGCTTCTCTCTAGAAACTCCAAGGAAATTATTTTGGTGTTTTCCCTGTCGCTGTGGTCCAAATGCCAAATATCTGTTGGTGAAGATGATGGGAGGCACTCTTTCCTTCAGAAAGGTCAAATTTGGGGTGTCCTGCACCTGACTAATGGTGCTGAGGCTTCCTCAAGGCTGCAGTGAGACCTGGAAGTTCTCCAGGTAAAGGGTTTGGTGCCACTCCAGCCTTGTCTCTTAAAAGGCAAATCAGGTCTGTGTTCAAGGATGATGTGTAAACAACAATTGCAAACGCTCACAAGGAACAGGCTGATCTTCAAGGTCCTTTTGTTGCAGCAGCCAAAGGGCAAAACAGTAGAAATTGGAAACCAATGCTCAAAATTCAAGCTAAAAAAATGTCTTAAACACTTGAAAGAGATGCAAGCTAACAGAAGGAGCAGTGACCCAGCCCTGCATGCTGCCCTCCTCCTCCTGCTGGCACCAGCATCCCCACAGCTCTTGGGTGATCCAGATTGGGAACGAACCCACATGAGCTCAGCACAGAAAATGGCTCCTTCCAGCCCCAGCTCCTTCCCACTTGGCTCCACAAACACTTGTGCCAGCAGGAGGAAAGAAGATACAGGAACAACCAGAGCAGCTGGAGCCACATGATTGGAATACTTCTCAAGGTGGTATAGTTTGACGTGATTGTTGAAAATGTGGCCAAAATGTCCTCCAGGTGGGAAGGTTTGGTGCCACTTCAGCCTTGTCTCTTAAAAGGCATATGAGGATTTGAGTTCAAGGAGGTTTTCCAAGTGGTCAGGGAGCCATGGGAAGGAGTCCCCACTCACACAGACACTGAATTCCTGCCAGGCTCATCAGCACCTCGTTTCACTGCTCTTTTGCTGTCAGCATCTGCTGTCCTGCCTTGGGGGAGCACAGCAAGGAGAGGGAAAACATTACCACATATTGTATTTCCTGGGTGACCCATGGCAGGAAGGAATGATGAATCTGGCTCCATGTTCTCAGAGGGCTAATTTATTATTTTATTATACTATATTATATTAAAGAATGATGTACTAAACTATACTAAAGAATAGAGAAAGGATACAGACAGAAGGCTAAAAGATAATAATGAAAACTCCTGATCCTTTCCAGAGTCCTGACACAGCCTGACCCCGATCGTCAGAGAGTCAAAACAATTCACATGAAACCAATGAAACAATCACCTGTTGGATAAACAATCTCCAACCACATACCAAAGCAGCAAAACACAGGAGAAGCAAATGAGATAATATTGTTTTCCTTTTTCTCTGAGGCTTCCCAGGAGAAGAATTCTGGGCAAAAGGATTTTTCCAGAAAATATGAATGCCACACCCACAGGCTGATCAGGCCTGAACACTTTTCATGCAAATCCCCCACCCCTGGAAACCTCTGGAGCAGTTTTACCCAGAAAGGTGTGAGGCAGAGGGAATCCCACAGAGTTCCTTAAACCAGATTCTCCCAACCCACTGCTCCTTTTAATCTTCACCAGTATCTCTATTTTCACACTGCTGATAAGGTCCTTTCCTCCTTCTTATCCATCCATCCATCCATCCATCCATCCATCCATCCATCCATCCATCCATCCATCCATCATCCATCCATCCGTCCGTCCATCCCCCAGCAGCAGAGCCTACACTGATGGGTGCTGTAACTCCAATATTTGCTCCTGGCAGAGACATTTCCTCCCTCTGGGCCCAGACTTTTCTGCAGGAAAAGAAGAATTTCTGCAGTGAGCAGCCAGAAAAGCCACAGGACAGCACAGAGGGAGTTGCATTGAGTCTCTATTCCCACACAGGCCTGGGAAGGGACTCTTCAGAAGCTCCATGGCTCTGGTTGGAGAGGAGACTGTGCAGGTAACTGGGAAAAATAAGCCAAGGAACCTCTCAGCCCAGGCTTTGCTTTCCCTGTGGGCTGTGAAATCAATGGGATGGGATTTGCTACCTGAAAAAGGCACCCATGCACCTCCACCAACTCCACTCAGACCGTGCCTGAGGCTCTGGATCCATCCCTAAGATATTTGTTTACTTGGAGCAAGGAAAAAGGCTGGGTGCACAGCCTTCGACAGGTGAACAGAGATCAGAAATAAGGAGAAGCTGTGTTTCCATGGCAGTTTTCAGACCCTCAAATGACCAATGCACAGGCTTTGGATCAGAGCTGCAGCTTCCCAGCTACTTAAATCAGCATTTCTCCCCAGCTCTGACAAAAACAACAATAAGAATTCTGCCTTTTACACCCCAGCTCCTTCTAGAAATGGGAATTTGAGGGGCAGAATGATAAGAGGAAAAATAGAGCAAGAAGGATTTTAATTTTAGTCTCACTGCCTTTCTCTGCCCAAGCCTGATCCAGCCAAAAAGTCAAGGAACAAGATGAGTTTCTCTCTTTCTAAGGCTCCTCTTGGGCTGGGCTGAAGAGAGCTTTGGAATGGAGGGAGGATCCATCCAGAACCAAGCCATAAGAAACAGAAATAGAAAATTTTAGGGCTCCAAAACACCTTAAAACCAATCCTGGCTTCATCCCTCTGGTAGTTTAAACATGCAGCCAATAATAATAATAATAATAATAATAATAATAATAATAATAATAATAATAATAATAATAATAATAATAATAATAATAATAATAATAATTGTTGTTGTTGTTGTTTGTTGTTGTTGGTTTTGGCTTTTTAAAAATTTTAATTATTCCTATTTTAGGAGTAATTCTCCTGAAGCAATCAGGTCAGGCACAGCCCCCCTCACACCGTGAGGCTCTGGGATGCACTCCCTGACCCGAGGCTACCCCAGGAACCCCTGCTCACACTCCACCTGCCAGGAAAACGCTGTCAGCAGGTGATGGATGGATTTCCCCCCTCTGTGCATGGCTGGAGGGGGTGGGTTAAGCACTGAGAAATCACCCTGGTGCTGGGGGTGACCTCCAGCAGCCTGGGCTGTCGGATGCACGGTGATGGAGCCATCCATTACACATTCCAGGTGTGCCTCTCCCAGGCTCATTTCCTGGTTCCCTGCCCTTTAAAAGCACAGAATTTCTGGACACAGCTCATGTGGTGCTGCTCTCTGGGCATGCCTGGGGTGAGCCAGACTTGGGGATGTGATGGGAATGACCATGGGAAGAGGTTATTCCTTCTGGCTGAGGTAGTGCTGCGGCATTCACATTCTCTGAAAAATCTCTTCATCCAGGATTCTTCTCCTGGGAAGCTGAGAAGCCTCAAAGAAAAAGGAAAACAATATTATCTCATTTACTTCTGCTGTGTTTTTCTCATGTGGAATGTGTTTGGAGATTGTTTACCCACAGGTGATTGTTTCATTGGATTCTGCTGTGAGTTGTTTGACTTACTGGCCAACTGGGGACAAGCTGCGTTGGGACTCTGAAAAGAGTCACGAGTTTTCATTATTATCCTTTTAGCCTTGTGTAAGTATCCTTTCTGTATTCTTTAGTATAGTGTATTATAGCATTCTTTAATATAATATAGTATCATAAAATAATAAATTAGTCTTCTGAGAGCATGGAGTCAGATTCTTCATTCCTTCCTTCATCAGGCACCCTGCAAATACAATACAGTGCTACAACACAGGAGGCATCCATCCAGTGTGGGCAGGTGGTTGGAAAAGGCTGGGAATGCTGAAGGAGGCAGGAATTCAAGTGCAGTTTCATGATGTTGTCCCTCATCCACCCATACGAGACATCTTCTCCCAACATGATAATTTGTGATGGACAGAAGTCCATCTATGCACTTGAAGGGCAAAAATGTCCTCCCTGAAGTCCCTCAGGATCAACATCCAATCTAGAATCCTGGATTCAAGCTATCCATCTTACGGGTTGGTGGCAGAACTCAGGTTTTTAATTGCACCTCCCAGTTTTCAGTCTCTCCTTCCAGATAATAAGCAATAGGACAAGAGGCAATGGCCTCAAGTTGTGCCAGAGGAGGTTCAGGTTGGATATTAGGAAAAGTTTCTTCATTGAAAGAGTGGTTAAGCATTGGAACAGGCTTCCCAAGAAAGTGGTGGAGTCACCATCCTTGGAAACGTTAAAAAAATGAGTGGATGTGGCGCTTGGCTCTATGGTTTAATAAACAGGGGGGTTCAAGACAAAGTTTGAGTCTGATGATCTTTGAGGTCTTTCCAACACGATGATTCTGTGGTGCCCCAGCAGTGGAGAAGGCTTTTACCTCAAACTGCAGAAGTGTTCTTGGCAGATTGGCAAATCCAGGGGACAAAGGGTGCTGGGTACAGGCCCTGTCCCTTCCCCTTCTCCTGTGTATCCATCCCTCCAGCCCAGGGTGTTAAGTGCCATTGGAATCACGTGCTGTGCAGGAGGTGAAGGTGTTATTATCCAAGCCACTGGTTCCAATGAGATTATCCAGCCTAATGGAGCAGCTTGCTTGGACCTCCTCTAAGCCTGAATTTTCACTGTCAGAGGATCCCCAGTCAAGTGGAAAATTAGAAGGAGAAGGGAAGAGGGGGTTGTGGAGGGGGAAAGGGAGGGGATGATTAAGTCCTCTAGAAATTAATTCATAACTAGAGAAATGGAAATAATAACTCCCCAAGCCAATGGACAATCCCCAGCAAACATATTTCAATTTGGAAGCCGGCTCTGCTGCCGGTGCATCGTTTGCTTTCTGGCTCCTGCTGCTTCACTGATTTAATTTTCCACCCAAGGTGTTGACTTTGTCCTGGGATTGTGGCTCCTGCCAAGGCTGCAGTGGCTCAGAGCCCCCTCACTGCTGCTGGTTGCCCAACCTGCACTGCCTGCTGCTGGGAAGGGTAAGGCCTCACTTTTTAATTCTCTTTGGGTTTGATTTTTGTTTTTTTTTTTAATTCTTCCCCACAGGAATGGATCCCAGTATTCAACAGATTCAGAAACTCTTGTGCAAAGTACACTAAGGCTTGGTGGTGTTCACAGCCAACACCAGCTCCACCCTGATAGTAAAATGTCCGCGTGCCTTTTGTGGGCTGGGGTCCCCCACTCTCTCCAAGGGCAGGACAGGACCTGGTCAGAGCCTCTGGACTGTCACAGCTGTTTGTGATGCAGCTTCTAAGCACAGCTGGATATTTAATTCAAAGCCAAAATGGCTTTATTTAATAGCAGTGACACAAACAGCAGATCTCTCCCCTGTTGTCAGAGATATCACAGCACAGGTTCATTAATAGTTTCTTACAACCTGACTCCCAAAATCCACATCCTCAGCCATGAGATGCCAGGCCTCTTCCCCAAAAATCTGTGTGGACCTCAGAAATGGCAAAATGCTGAGCCTTTGGTCACAGCCTGGTCCAGTGGGAGGTGTCCCTGCCCATGGCACGGAATAGGAACTGGATCATCTTTGAGGTCTCTTCCAACCCAAACCCTTCTGGGATTTGATGATTCTGTGCCAGGACTATGGGTTCAACTGAACAGCCACATGAAATTGGGACACCAGGCTGAGTCAGGGACAGAGGATCTCCAGCTGAGCCTTCCATCTCAGGGGTTCCTGAGCTCAGAGAACTTCTCAGCCTGGCAGGGTTTGCACAGACGGCCTCAAAATGGGGCTGGAGAGAGTTAACAATTGTTTACCTGATTCCCCAGTGCAGCTCTGTGAAATGTTACTGCTTCCCAGAGGCACAAAATATAATTTTGCCTTAAAGGTTAATAGTATTCGACTCACTGAGGGAAGAAAGGAGTGCTCAGGAAGCTCTTTCATTCAGATCCCAGCCTGCTGCACTTCAGGTGGCACCCAGGGCTCTGGTCATTGAGGGGAACTGGCCTCTCCTGGCCAAACCCTGCTCTCCCTCTCCTCCAGCTCTTTGGCAAGAAAGACCTCTTTTCAAGGAATTCAGAAGTTTCCAGCACTGACTTTAAATTAAAGGTACTACTCCTGACCTGAGGCAAGAGTCAGCCCCTTACTCATGAAGTGCCAGTGGTGTCTCTGTGCTTTGTGGGGATTTATCAACCTTAAAAATTATAAATTCTGAAAAACAGAGCGGGGTAAAAGCCCAATCTTTGTGGCAGGGAGAAAGCTGAGTCCTCACTGACCCAGAGGACAGCCAAGAACACCCTCAGTAGAATTTGGGGATGCAGATGCAGGTCAGGGGATGCTGCACCCACAGCTGCCAGGCAGCTGGGGAGATGTTTCCCTGAGGAATCTTAGTGTGTTTTTTAATAAGGAAAGGAAAAGAAAAGGGGAAAGGGAAAAGAAAAGGGAAAAGGAAATTTCAGGAAGGAAAAGGAAATTTCAGGAAATTTCATTAAAGGAAATTTCAGGAAAGGAAAGGAGAGGAGAGGGAAAGGAAAGGGAAAGGGAAAAAGGAAAGGAAGCTGCTCCCAGTTTATGTATAACCATGTCAGGTACTGTGGTCCACTTTCTTCCTGCAGCCACAGAGGATTTATTGAGTGTCTGATCACAGAGTTTCTCACCAGGCAGAAGCTGTCTGGGTCCTGCTGGGCTGTGGGTGCCCCCTCACAGCATTTGTTGCCTCTGAAGCCTGTTCCAGGGTGGTTGTGATAGTCCCTGGCTGGATCAGACAGTGCCTGCTCACACTCAGCCCTGCCAGGCTGGCTCTGCACCCTGATCCTGAGGGATCCCAGGCTCCTGGTGGGTGTCTCCTCCCAAACACAGCTATGGGAACACATGGATGGATTCAGGGCTATGTTTAATGGCCAGCGTGTGAGCCTGAGGCACACATGAGGCTCAGAGGACCTCTGCTCCACCCTTGCTCCTGCTCTCTGCTCCCTGCTCTGGGCTCAGATCACCCAAGGAACAGGCTGCCAGTCGCCTTTTGCCCAGCTGGTAGCCACAGACAGAAAAGCAGAATAATCACTGGGACAAATAAAAGCTGCAGGGCAGTCCCCAGGCTCCATGAGCCTCCCAACAGATCCATCACCTCCCCCAGCAGCTCAAGAGAGGATGTGAGCCATGAAAGGCAGCAGAAGTTAATCCTTGTGCTGCATAAACCAGCCAATAATATGCAGGAGGTTTCCTATTAACCACCACACATCCAGACAATTACTCTGATTGATTCCAATCAGGTTTTACACCAGGCTTTATCCATCAGGACAAAGCTTCCCTGCCTGTTAATATCATGGGGAAAGCCATTCCTAATGGATGCTGCCAAACTCTACAGCATCAGCATTAAGCAGTCACAAGAATTGATGAAGCAAAGGCAGCCTTGGGATGGCTGGGGGTTTGCAAACTGCATGGAAAGTGCAATAAAATATCCATTGGAGCATCCACACAATACCAATCACTCTCCCTGTGCTCTGAATGGATTTCTGTTCTGATGAGGAGGAGTGGAGAGATACCTGGAGGTAGATGTCTGCTGCAATCAGGATTATTACACATGGGGGATGGATGGATGGATGGATGGATGGATGGATGGATGGATGGATGGATGGATGGATGGATGGATGGAAGATCTGTTTTTATTCCAGCTGTCTTTTAGAGGGAACCGTCCTCTCTGTCCATTCCAGCAGAAATTCTGTGTCACTGTCATATTTTCTGAAAAATTCCTTCACCAGGATTTCTTCTCCTGGGAAGCTGAGATGCCTCAGAGAAAAAGGCAAACAATATTATCTCATTTGCTTCTCCCTGTTTTGCTGCTTTGGAATGTGTTTGGAGATTGTTTACCCACAGGTGATTGTTTCATTGGTTCATGTGAATTGTTTTGACTTAATGACCAATCACAGTGCAGCTGTGTCAGGACTCTGGAGAGAGTCACGAGTTTTCATTATTATATTTTAGCCTTCTGTAAGTATCCTATCTTTATTCTTTAGAATAGGTTTAGTATAGCATTCTTAATATAATATAACTATATAAAATAATAAATCAGCCTTCTAAAAACAGAGTCAAATTCATCAATTCCTCCTTCGTCAATTTATCAATTCCTCCTCCTGGGGACCCTGAAAATAGCACAATTCTGTGATTTTTGTGTTTTTTCTTTCTAACACATCTGCAGCAGGCACAGTGACCAAAAGGAGGGTGCTGGATGTAAAAAACAGAGATATCCATGAACTTTAGAATCATCAATCAACTATTACTTTCTCAATTATTTTTGTCCTCTACCTCCTGTCCTGATGCCAAAAATCTCTGTGCAGCAGAGGGTAAGGTGCATGAGGACGATGCTCTGCCTCAAACTGTTCAACCTTGAACTGTTGCTGCCAGAAGCAGCATAAAAACAGAAAATCATAGAATATCCTGAGCTGGAAGGGACCCTCAGGGATCACTGAGCCCAAAAGGAGATTCCTCATGGGAGACCCTGCAGGGTGAGAGTGATAGAACCTTCCTCCATAGGGAGGAGGAAATCCCAAAAACCACACTGAGCACACAGAGCCTTCCAACCCCAAACACAGCCCTAAAACCAGCCCAAAATCTCTCCTTAGAACCACCAAATCAATGACACAGTAGGTCCAGCCCATTTGCTTTGCCTGTAGCAGCTCCTTGGGCCCCTCTTAGTTATTCACCCCAAAAATTTGAACCTGGAGCCAACATCTCAAATCACCCTCTCTGTGTTTTCCTAGTCCATAATGTTCTCCAGCCCCTCCTGGATGCTTTATTGATGTGTTGCTGCCTCTTCTACTAGGAAAAGTACTCCACAAGCAAATGAATGCTCGTGTCAGGGATTTCCCTGGTGGCAGTCTCAGGTGACAGGTTCACTCCCAACCAGCCACTCTGCAGAATCCCTGTCCCACACTGATATTCCCTGTTAATTGTTTACCTCCAGCAGGTGGATTTAGCTGTTTTGGCCAAAATGATGAGATGTTCCTCAGCCTGCTGTTGAATAAGACTTTAATTCAGAATCATGGGTAGGAGATGGGCAGTTGTCCTTGCTCATCCTATGGCTGAATGTGTGCCAGGATGGATTAAAATCTTCCCAGCACTTTATCTCCTTGTATTTTCAGTTCAACAGTGCTAAATTACCAGCACTGCACCTCCAGTAGGTGTCTGTGACCACCTTTACACACTTTACCCCAACATCAGTTTTCCCCCTACTTTTTTCCTGACTTGATCAGTTTTCCCCCATGTTTTTCTCTCTTTCTTACCCAGCAGGAAAAAAATACCCAAAACTTTCAAAGTGCTATCAATATCACAAAATACTTATTTTTTGACCAAAGCCCTGGGTTATTTTGTCAGATGTTGAGGAGGAAAAGCAATGGCAAACAGCCCAGAGCACTGATCAGAAAACCTGGTTCAGCTTATTAATTTAACACCTGGCATTGGCTGCCTTGTGCAGCAAGGTCCATAATATGGATTCCAAATAATTAGAGGAAGGTCAGGGGCAGGTACAGACCTTCTGCCTGCACTGAGGCAGCCAGCTCAGGCACAGCAGGTGGGAGATGCTGACCTCAGATTTATGTAGGGTCTCATTTCTAGTCAGTGATTCAATATCTAATTAAAGCATGTGCAGCACCCATGGAGGGATTTGCTGGGGCTGCTCTGAGGAAGCACCAACTGGACCAGAACTTTGTGAGAAGCAAGTCCTTATTCCCACACCACAGTGTCCCACTCTCACACAGCCCCTGAGGTACAGATTTTATTTTCTGTGCTTCTGTAATAACCTTGAATAGTTCCTTCTGATTTCATGGGTGTTTAAAGGAAAGAATCAGAGATTTCTGCCAAGAAGGATAGGGACAAGTGGAATGCTCAGCCAGGTTATTAATTCCAGCCCTAATTCCTTTCCTAGGCTCAAAACCCCAAAATTCAGAGGAGAAATCCTTACATGTGAGGAGTGAGAGTGCCAGTTTGCAGTGACACACAGACCTGGGTGGAGGCAGGAGAGAGACTCAGAGAGCTCTAAAGATATTTAATAACTTAATTCCTCTGGAACAAGAATCGTGATGCATCCTGAGAGGCTCTTTTAAGGAGCTTTTCTTGTAACACATGAGGAAATTCACTTGGAGGGTCTGTGGGATGCTGGGTGATTCAGGTGGTTGATGATTATTTCCATCCTGCTGCAAGGTTGGTGTTTCTTCTTTTTGCACTTTCCCTCCATTCCTTCAAACAGCTCAATCCCAGTTTGTGTTTGCTTTATGGATTCCTTTCCTTATTTTCCCCCTCAGGTCTTTGGCAATTGCCACATGGAAGGAAAGGGGATTCTTTCCAGAAAGATCCTCAGCACCGAGGAGGTGGCTGGAAAAGAGGAGTTAGCAGCAGCAGCAGCAGCAAATCAGATCCCTCTCTGGCACAAGAAACTGATCCTGTTAAAATAACTCTTCCTTTATTCACAATCTGACCAGAATGGGTGCCCATCAGCTCATCCCAGAGCTCACAGTGGGCACAGCTCTCACCAGACATCCACATTCAGAGTTTTCTCAAATCTATGACTAAGTCTGAGGTCCAGCAAGATCCATGCAGTAATTCCCTGAAGGCTTCTTGCAGCTCAGCTCAGCTCAGGGATTTCTCCACCCTGCTATCTCTCACGACCTTGTCACAGTGAGTGGCAGGTTGAATTTTAGCCCAGCTGGTGTCTGTGACATTGACACAGCTCACACTGGAACCGTTTAGATGAGCGGATAAAGTTGTCCTTCAAAATCCACCCTTTAATCATCCCCCATCACACATCCAAAGGGAATCCATAAATCCAGCATATGTGCCCCCTGTGCTGGAGGGGAGTAAAACTTTTAGTCATTTTTTTTTAATTATTTTTCAGGCTGTGGAACCTGGGATCCACAGGAGAAATATCATTCACCCATGGAACCTCAAGTTTTAGATGGAAACCAAGAATGCTGATGGATTCTGCAGGGAAAAGACCACTTAAAATGAACCCAGCATGACAGCACTGATCCAAACTTCATCAGCTGCAATCAAAGGCAGGAAAACAAAGGAGGGGATGGAGGGACACAGCAAAAATGAGAGAGTGGAGATGAGCCGAGCACACGTTTTAATGGGGATTTGGGCTCCCCGCTGCTGCTGCTGAAAGGCTTCTGCAACCATCTTGGCTTCCCCTTCCTGGATTTACTGAGCTAATCAAACACATTTCAGTCTGGACTGTGAGCCAGCAAAATCCACAGCTGCTGAGAAGCAGTTTGGGAGCAGGAGCCAGGGGGTGGCTGAATGGGAGAGAAGCCTCTGCTGCAGGGAAGTGCCACAAGGAAATGGCCAAATACCACCCCAAAGAGCCAGAGCAGCCAAACCTGCCAAGAGCAGAGCCAGGAGCACCTCCAAGGAGTGCTGGGCATGGGGAAGAGCAGTTTGGTGGCTCCATGTCTGCAAAGGGTGTCCAGACTCCTCCTGGCTGGATGGGCATGGCCAAGGAGCTCATCAGGCTCTGCATCAGCAGCTCTGGATCAGTGCTGGGGGCTGGACTGGCAAGGACACATTTTTGGAGGGGTCTCATTTCTAGTCAGTGATTCAATATCTAATTAAAGCATGTGCAGCACCCATGGAGGGATTTGTTGGAGCTGGTCTGAGGAAGCACCTGTTGGTCCAGAACTTTGTGAGAAGCAAATCCCTATTCCCACCCAGGAATGTCCCACTCTCTGGTCTCACACAGCCCCTGAGGTACAGATTTTATTTTTTGTGCTTCTGTAATAGCCTTGAATTGTTCCCTCTGATTTCATGGGTGTTTCAAGGGAAGAATCAGAGATTTCTGCCTGTGGTCTTGCCAAGGAGGACAGAGATGAACTGGAATGCTCAGCCAGGCCCAGGCCATTAATTCCAGCCCTAATTCCTTCCCTAGGCCCAAAACCCACAAAATTTAGAGGAGAAGTCCTTACATTTGAGGAGTGACAGTGCCAGTTTGCAGTGACACACACACAGACCTGGGTGGAGGCAGGAAAGAGACTCAGAGAGTTGAGGACACAGATCAGGGGGTTTTCATGTGCAAAATTACATTTCAGAGGCTCTTGAAAATGCAGAAAAGTAGAAATGGCTGCAACAGCTCAGCCCAAACATCCATAGAGCCCTTCATTCATTCTCCCACTCTAATGGCAGAAAAAAAAAGACAAAACAAAGATAATAAATGAAAATTCTCCTGGTTTAAGCTCCCAGCTTCCAGCCAGCACTGGCAAGGGACTGCCTGCCCTGGAGCCTGCACTGATGGCATTGTATTGAACAGCTCTCAACAGATCTTTCTTTCATTAATTTGTCTAATTGCTTTCCAGCCAGTTGTGTTGCTGGCCTCCATAATGTGCCTCTCAGTGCTGCACAGATGAATGATACACTGTATGAAAATGTCCTTTCTTCTGTTTGTTTTAATATCCCACTTGATAAGCTCATATAAAGTTCCCCAGATCTTGTGTTATGAGAAATGGGCAGTAATCATCCCTTCTTCCCTGTCTTCATTGCCCTCCTGATTGTCTGGATCTATTGTGGCCCTCTCAGTCATCTCTCTTTTAAGATGAAAATTGCCAAGTCACACAATCTCTCCTTGTGTACCTCTGACAACTCTGAAAAACCCTCTCTAGCACCAATTACCTTTTCTACTTCATTCTTCACCCATTTTTAGCCCATTTATAAATACACCAAACACCCTCAGCAGACATTCCCATGGGACCCTCTCAGAGTCTCCCTCCCTCCACCACAACCCTTTATTCATGGTCTTTATTTCCCACCTTTGAACTGGCTGCTGATCTATCAGAGGACTCATCTTCCTATCCCATGACAGCATTGTTGAGGTTCCTAGCTATGGGAAAAGCATAAATTCCTTTGTATTAACCACATCATCCCTATCACATGGGCTTTGATTTATTTAAAGAGCAATAATTGACTCGTGACACCCACCGCCCTCCCCCAGCGTGTCATGTGCTTCTTTTTTTATTTCATCTATTCTTAATCATGGCTCAACCAAATTAATGGGAATAAAAATATTCCACAGAATCATAGAATCCCAGAATGGTGGCTTGGAAGGGATCTCAAAGATGATCTAATTCCAGTCCCTCTGCCATGGTTGCCTTCCACTATCCCAGGTTGCTCCCAACCCCATCCAATCTGACCTGGAACACTTCCAGGGATGGGGCAGCTAAAGCTGGATTCAAATTTCATGGTTTCAAATTCCAGATCATGAACCTTTTAGCAGTTTGATTAAAAAAAAAATAAAACAACAAATATATATGTTTTCTACCTTTCATTCTTCCATCAAAGCCGGAATAGGCAATGAGGTGTAGAGCAGATTTAATAACGTGGCAATTTCACACCAGAGTTTCCCAAGATCTTACAGTGAACATCACTTTTATGCTGTAAAAGCATTTTTTTGCTGAGGCCTCAGCCACTTCACACAGCTTGTGCCCTTTGGAAAGTAAACTTCCGGGGGAACCTCGCTAAATTTTAATCAGTTATTTTTATGAGGTTAGCAATGTGTTTCCTATGTGGGCTGCCTGATGATTGTTTTGCAATTCACACCCCAGACTCAGTGATCTTTTTATTCTTTGTTTTTATCTTTCATTGAGTGCAACTTCTTATTTTAAATAATGTCTCTTGACTTTGCCATTTAAGTAGGTATTTTAATTCTTTTTTCATTCACTTTTACTATCTTTAAGTCTTTTTTTCACAGCTCATATAACTTCACAAGCCTGTTACATGATGTTTTTATGCAGGATACCGTGAGGCACTGCACCTTTTTTTTTTTTTTTTACCCTATCTGCTCCTTTTAACAAGCTACTCAATTTTACGTTGTCTCCACTTTGAAGTTGAACTCCGCTAATTTTTATTTGTTTATTTTACTCTGCCTCTAAAGCATTTGAGCACCACATGGTCACCCTTTCAGAGCAATGCACTGAATATCTGTGTCCTGCAGCACATCCTGGGAGTAAATCAAGAATAAATCCACATTTGTGGATTTATATAAAGACACATGTGTGTCTTCTCCTGGGTTCACAGGTAGGAGCTCCAAGCATTGTGACATTTGCTCGGTACCGAGGCCACTTGAAGCCTCTCATTACCACATTCTCTGCCCTCCCAACCTCCTGCATTTCTCTCAGCGTGTCACTGTCACTGTCACAGCCTTCAAGTGGTCAATAAAGCAGCCTTAACACCCTGCCCTTCCCTGGGGACACCTTGTCACTTGTGTGCACATTGACCTTATTTTCTTTCTTTGATTTTACATTTTCTTTAACACGGAAGCCCTTCCTTTATCATTTTGGCCTCCTCTATTGTTCCTGGGTGATTTATGCCATAAATGAGCTTCCCTTTATCGAGGTTTCAGGCTGTGTATCCCATTAGCATCTTCATTTAAAGCAGACTGTTCACAGGAGCAAGTATATATTTAATTCTGTCTGATTGCCTATTCTCACGTGCCTTGATTAAAAGGGACATTCATTGGCATTGATTTTTGATGCTTTAACCTGAATTTTATCAAGTTCCAATCCAATTGCCTTCCAAGGATAAAGGCATGTTATGACTTCACCTTTAGACAATGAGTTTCAACCTTTAAAACCTCTTCCCTGCCTAATTTTTATTTAACTGGCAACAAATATCTTGCTTCCTCTGTCAGTTCCCATTCTTTGAAAAGGTTTCCTTATTCCTCCCAAATTTTTCCTATTCTGTTTTCTTAACTAATGCAGTGAAACATTTTCTCTGGCTTTGCATTTGAGAAAATGTCTCCATAAAAACATTGATTTTTAGCCTGTTATCTCAACAGTGTGAGTCTTTCCTCCAGGATTTTCCTCCCGCTGTCCCCCTGCGACTGGGAGCTGTGGCAACATCCCATTAGTGCACTGAACAATACCAGGAAATATTCCCTAATTCTGGGGCCAAATGACATGGTCTGATCACAGCCACGTTATTGAACTCTATTAACTTCCAAAACACCTCCTGGAAACCCTCCCTGATCCTTTTAATGCCCAAACATGTCCAGGAATTGTTTGAAGGAGCCATAGCTGGCCCAAGCCAAACTCCATCCTAATAAATTTGCAGAATTAGGAATTGTCTTTCAGTGCCTAATAATATTCTATGGAGTTGTTTTAATTCCTGCTGTAAATATATGTTATATGACCACAGGATTCCTCCCACTGGAGTCTCTCTGATTGCCCTCAGAAATGTGCAGAGATATTCTCCTGTCACCAGTTAATGGCTTTAAACTGACAGAGGGCAGATTTAGGTTGGAGATTAGGAAAAAATTCTTTATTGTGAGGGTGGTGAGGCCCTGGCACAGGATGCCCAGAGCAGCTGTGGCTGCCCCTGGATCCCTGGAAGTGTCCAAGGCCAGGTTGGACAGGGCTTGGAGCAACCTGGGATAGTGGAAGATGTCCCTGTCCATGGCAGAGGGTGGAATGAGGTGGTCTTTGAAGCTCCTTCCAACCCAAACCATTTTATGATTCTGGCAGACCCCCACCAGTCTCTTCTTGCCCAAACATCTCTCCCAGCCCACCTGAAAACATCTCCTATCTCTATTTGTGGGTTTTTTTTGTTTTTTTCCCCAGTGCAAACAGAAGAGTTGAAGTGTCCTAGCCTGGTAAACCAACAAAAAGAATATCCTCAACATGAACACTGTAAAACACAAACCAAGGCAGCAGAAGAAGACACTTGGCCCATGTTCTCACCCTACAGAGATCTGTCAGTCTGTCCAGCAGTGCAGTGACCCTGGGCCTGCTCTGGATCCCTCCAGGGTTACACCAAAGTAGCCTTGAACAGATTTTCTGCTCCAGGGTTACATCAATGTAACCCTGCTCAGATTTTCTCCTTCAGGGTTATGCCAATATAACCCTGCTCAGATTTTCTCCTCCAGGATTATGCCAATATAACCCTGGACCAGATTTTCTCCTCCAGGGTTATTCCAGTGTAACCCTGCTCAGATTTTCTCCTCCAGGATTACACCAATGTAATCCTGCTCACATTTTCTCCTCCAGGATTATGCCAATATAACCCTGCTCAGATTTTCTCCTTCAGGGTTATGCCAGTGTAACTCTGATCAGATTTTCTCCTCCAGGGTTATGCCAATGTAACCCTGCTCAATTTTCCTCCTCCACTTGTGTTGGAAAATCTGAGATAATTTCATGCCAAGTATCCCAAAGGGGCAGCTGCAGGAGCAGCACGCAGGCCAGACAAATTCCCATCCACTTTGGGAGAGATGTTTCATCTGCAAATGGGTTGTACATGACAGAGACAAGTTGCTATTTCAGATTTTTACAGATATGCTATAACACACGGCTTGGCCTTAATTTTGGGCTCCAGCAAGCTATTGATTTTTTGATTCTTTATATTATGTTAATGATGTCATGATCATATCAGAGCAGCAATGTACTCCTGCAAAGCTCCAGAGTGCAATATTTAATAGATACTGTTAGTATTAATTGATTTTGCTATAATTCATTCTACTCATGTTTTCATGCTTAAGGGTTGAGTTTTTTCTTGTTTGGTTTTTGGTTTTTGTTTTTTTTTTTTCATTAGCAGTAAATTCCCTAAACATTCAGGCAGAATGAAAAAGTCAAAGCATTTACTTATTTTATTTTTAAATTTGGGGATGGGGGAAGTGGGGAAGGCTGTCCTCTCCAGCTCACCCCAATCAATAGCAGATCAAATATAACATTCAATAACAGGACTGATGTGCTCCTCAACAGCTCAAGAGGCCATCAAATGATATTTTGTCAATTGGACAAATCAGTTTATGCTGTGGGTCCACTCCCCTTCCTTTCTCATCAGCCCTTTCTGATCCTGATCCAGATGCCCCTGGATCCCTGGAATGTCCAAGGTCAGGTTGGTCAGGGCTTGGAGCACCCTGGGATAGTGGAAAATGTCCCTGCCCATGGCAGTAGGTGGCACTGGATAATCTTTTAGGTCCCTTTCCACCCAAACCATCCTAGGATTCTCTAAAACTATTATCTTCTACCAGATAAACCCAGGAGGGAATTCTTCATGTCAAGATTTATTTTTTAATGTCCTTAAAAGCAGAGAGGGGAACAAAGAACAAAGGTTTACTGTTGCCCTACAATTCTGGTAAAATTTAACTCTCCACCACACAGGTCCAGGTACACTGAGACCCTGCCCAGAGGTACTGCAAAATTCAGAAAATTTTCTGGAAATAAACTTTACTAGGCAATAGCCTCAAGATGGAGGAATCATTTCTGCTTTCTTGGCTAATCATACACTGAAAGTTATTTGTGAGCTTGTTTGCAGGGCTGGGGCTGGGTGAGGATGAGGAAGGGATCAGGTTGATTTGCTTGTATCCATGTTTGCATTTTCTCTTCTCCCTGAGAAAAGCACAGAGCTAAAGCTCCTGGCAAGCATCCCAACACCATCCTCCTCCTCCTGTTATTAACTGCTGACTCTTCAGAGGTGCTGGGTGGAAAAAGGCCAGGGCCACCTGCAGAAAAGCCACCTCTGGCCCTGCCACATCTCAGAGATGCTCTGCTCTGATAACGCCTTATCAGGCCAGGCAAGCTCTGAGAGAGCAGACAAAGCAGGCAAATGTTATCTGAACTGAATCCCTGCCCTCTTGCCCTGCACAAAATAACCTTGTGCTCCCTGGCAGGGCTGGCTGGCAGCCCTTCCAAAGTGGTGTTGGGGACACAATATGTTTGGCTGCCTGTTCCCAGCTATGGGGAGCCACAGGCAAGGACAGGTCCAGGGGTATTGTATTTGCTGGAGTGATGAGGCTTATTTATTACCTTATAACATTATTATTATTATTATTATTATTATTATTATTATTATTATTATTATCATTATCATTATCATTATCATTATCATTTTATTTTATATATTTATGAAAATAAAAATATAACATACAAACTATTATATATTTTTATATAGATATATAAATATGAAATATTATATATTTCATATAAAATATATTATTATTAATACATATACTACTATATGAAGTATATGAACACCAATAAATAAATAAATAAATAAATAAGTATAAATGTATAAAAATTATTATTAAATATATTATTAAAGAAAACTAAACTATACTAAAGAATACAGAAAGGATACTTACAGAATGCTAAAAAAGATAATAATGAAAACTCCTGACTCTCTCCAGCGCCCTGACACAGCTTGGCCCCAATTGGCCAAAGAGTGTAAACAACTCACAGCAGAATCCAATGAAACAATCACCTGTGGGTAAACAATCTCCAAACACATTCCACATGAGCACAATAGAGGAGAAGCAAATGAGATAATATTTTCTCTGAGGCTTCTCAGCTTCCCAGGAGAAGAATCCTGGAGGAAGGGATTTTTTCAGAGAAGGTGAATGCCACACAGGGGGGCTCCTGTCCCTCAGCTACAGCTGAGAAAATCTGCAGGCAAAACCTCTTTGTGGTGGGGGTTTGGGTCTGAAGGACAAAAGGAGCTTGGTTTTGTTGTGGTCATCTCCTTACCTCAGCTCTGAGCCATTGCATTAAAGGGGAGTATCATTAAAAAAGGGGACTCATTAATACAGGGGTCCCACTAATCCAGGGGCCTCATCAATACTGGTTTTAATTTTATGCTGGGTCAATTTAGGTGAGATTTAAAGAGATTTTTTTTACCATAATGGTGGTAAAATACTGGCAGAGGCTGCCCAGAGAAGCTGTGGCCATCCCTGGATCCTTGGAAACATCCAAGGTCAGGTTGGATGGGGCTCTAAGCCACCCTCACCCCAAAATATGCACCAAGCTAGCAAGGGAGAAGCCTTCCAGGCATGGGAAGTTAGACTGAGTTAGATTGAGGTTATTTTCTTCTCATGTCTCAATTAAAATGCAGATCTCCTCCACTGCCTGGGGCAGAGGGGCAGGAGGCATTGGGAATGAGATATGGGAGGGAAAGCAAGGCATGGGGAGTGTTTGCTTCATCTCTGCCTGCCTTAACCTTTCTGCTGCCACCCCTGCTCTGACAGAAGGGGCTTCACTGGGAAATCAAGGAATTGCACGTGTGTTTGCACCTTGTCATGTCTGCCAAGGCTCCTTCTGCTCTAATGAAACAAACTCAAAGCCTACTCAGACACTTGTGAGATGGAATTATTATTTTTGTGCCTTATATGTGCTTTATATATGCTTTCTTTTTTGTATATATTTATATATTTTACTGCATTTATAGATATTTATGCATTTTATACATACATATCTATATTATATATAATGTATTTATTTATAAATATATAATGTATTTTATATATATAATGTATTATATATATAATACATTATATATAAATAAATAAATATATAATATATATATATAAATACATATATACATAAAAATACATTATATATATGTCTTATATATAACAATAACAATAAATATAAATATATATATATATAGAGAGAGATATAAGTATATATTTATATATTTTACTGCAGTCATCACATCCAGCTCCCGACAGAACTTCTGCAATCCACCCCTTGTCCAAAATACTTTAAGGCTTAGCATCTCACACCCACTCATGAGCTGCTCCTGTCCTACAAACAAGGGGCTAAAACACAGGGAAATTAAGGATTGGAGTCATTTTAAGTCAGGCATTGTTTGAAATGGTCATTTAAGGCTCCTTAGTAGCTACTAAAAGAAACTGGCACTTCCAGAGGGCAATTATTCCACTTATTCAACAGCTCAGGGTTAGGAGGGATGTGCTCAGAAAAAGTCCTTGTCTCCACTGTGTGCAGAGACAGGAAACCAAGGAGCAGATGAGATAAATCCCATCCTCAGTCATTTGTCCAGATTCATACAAGGTACCACGGCAGAGCAAGGAAATTAATTCTGCTCTCTCTTGCCTAAGGAAGATCCTGTGAGCGGTGGATCATGCTGACATTCCTTTCTCAGTGTTCCAAGGGCTTCAGGATGTGTTTTCTGCAGCCAGAACCTGTCCCAGATCTTGTCTTACAACAGTGACTCAGTTCTTCAGCCCACAGCAATTCCTACATCCCTGACCTCTCAAAACCCTTTATCCAGGCTAGGCAGGATCATCCTCCAGCTCCTCCACCCTTTCCCAGCATTTCCCCTCGTCCTCAGAATATTTATCTCAACTTTTCCTCAGATTCCTCTTTATCCTCTTTAATTTTTTGCCACAAAAAGATGGGCTAATTGCTGCTGAAACTTCCCAGGCAGGGAAGATGATGGAGGGAAATGTAAAGAAACCTGCTCATCCTTCCATTACCAGGTGGATGCTTTTCTGCAAGAAACAGCCAAGCTGTTTGCTCTGGGGCTGCCCCATGTCCCTACAGCAGATAGGAAGCAGTGGTAGGAGAAATTCAGAGCCAATGCTTCTGTTCTTCACTGGGAATTTGGCCTTCCTTGCAGAGGAGGGCAAGAAAACACATTTTCTTTGAATATCCTGGTTTCTTGCATCCATATCTGAAGTTGGAGGCAATGGAAGAGATGATGTTCAAGGAAACAGGACAATGAGTTGCTCAGAGCCACTCATCAAACAAAAGAAATGCAGATGTCACTGGGGTTAGGAAGAAAAGGACTCTGAGGAGGATCCTCCACAAAACAAAGCCCCAGAGCTGGATGAGAGATTCAGCTCCAAGCCCAAAAAGCTCCTGTGAACTCTTAGAATCTCCCTCTGGAACCACAGTTCTGCTTGGAAGGGAATCCTCAGTTGGAAGGGACCCACAAGGATCAGCTCCTGGTCCTGCACAGAACACCCCAAAAATTCAACTCCTGGCCCTGCAGAGAATATTCCAAAAATCTCACCCTGTGCATGAGTGTTGCCCAAACTCTTCCTGAGCTCTGGAAGGCTTCATGCTGTCACCATTGCCGTGCGGAGTCGGTTCCAAAAATACCCAATTCTTGTATCCAAAAGGTGGTTGTTGTTGTTGTTGCTGCTGTTGTTATTATTATTATTATTATTATTATTATTATTAATAATAATAATAATAATAATAATACTTCCCTGGTACAGAAGTCAAAGGGAAAGCATCTACCTCTGCAGCTCTGCTTGTGGGATGGAGTGCAGGGGATGTGGGAGCAATGGGGAGATTTAGGAGCTGTGCTGGTGGCACAAGGAGAGATTGGGTGGCAGGTCACTGAGTGTGGGAATGTGCAACAGAAGATATTGGGAAGGAATTCCTGGCTGAGAGATTGGGAAGGGGCTGGAATAGAATTCTCAGAGAAGCTGTGGCTGCCCCTGGATCCCTGAAAGTGTCCAAGGCCAGGTTGGACAGGGCCTGAACAACCTGGGATAGTGGAAAGTGTCCCTGCCCAAGGCAGGGGGGTGGAATGGGATGATTTTTGATGGTTTCTTCCCACACAAATGGTTCTCTGATGGCCTGAATTTATGGGCAGGAGTATGTGCAGATCCATGGAGAGACTGAGGCTGGATAAAGACACATCTTAAAGGTTTGCTGTGCTTTTCTTTAGAAGGGATTTCTCCCTGATCCTCCCCTGCTCCATTCCCTTCTGAGACTTGTCACAGGTGGAGGCTGATGAAATGTCACAGAGGCAGCAGTGGCAGCACAAGGCTATGCCTCCTCACCTCCCCAGCCTGGTTTTATGTGCCATTTTCCCTCATTGGCAGCTCATTGGCTGCAGAAACACTAGGGAGCACCTGACAGCAACACAGATTCCTTAAAAGAGAGAGATCCCCTACAAACAGCCCAGCTCCCTGAACCACCCAAATTCCCTGACACTCACTGAGTGCCACAACTCTGCAGCAAAGCCTAGACCTGCCTCATTGCAAATTAGGGCATTGCAAGACTTTAAAATTCAGGGGAGGAATGAGAGGGGTCACATTGCACAACCCACGGAATTTTGTCCATTCTGGGAATTTGAGAGGGGAGAACAGCCCAAACTGGGGTTAGGCTATATTGTGTTGCCAACATGCAGAGCTCTAAAGTCACTTGAGATGTCCTCAAGATCCCATCTTACCCTGCAGAGGAAAAGTAGACTCTGTGCCATATTTGTCAGCCCCAGGTCTCACACCTGAGGTCCCCCACTTGCAGCACACATCAGGGATGTGTCATAGGCATCTTTTCATGAACATCTTTTTCTTAGGATTTTTCATCCTGAGAAGCTGGGAGGCCTCAGGAACAAAATGCAAACAATGATTATCTGCTGCTGTGGAATGCAATAGGTGCATCTGTGATTGGTCTGATGGTGGATGTTTCTAATTAATGGCCAATCACAGCCCAGCTGGCTCGGACAGAGAGTCCGAGACACAAGCTTTGTTATCATTCCTTTCTATTCTATTCTTAGCTAGCCTGCTGATTAAATCCTTTCTTCTATTCTTATAGTATAGTTTTAATGTAATATATATGATAAAATAATAAATCAGCCTTCTGAAACATGGAGTCAGATCCTCGTCTCTTCCCTCATTCTGGGACCCCTGTGAACACTGTCACAGGGATGAGCCACTGAATCGCGTTTGTTGTGTACATAAAACCACCTGTAATTCAAAGTCTCCTTATATTCTCAATCTATCTGTGTTTAAGCACCTGAATTATTCCTTATTTTGCTGCTTCTTGGGGTCTGAATCTCCCTTCTGGCTCTGCCAACATCCACATTGAAATTCCAGTCAGGGAATACTCCTTCCCTGTAACTTTGCATCTCATCTCCAGTGATTTTTGAGATTTTTAAGGCTGCTTGGGGTGGCCATGCAGCTTTCCCCTGCCCCTGGTCCCTCCCTGGATGTCTCCTGTGGGATATGTAGATATTTCACCCAGAAACCTTCTGATGAAGGGGCTGAACTTTCTGCAATGCTAAACCGGAGCTGCCAACGTCCCTGTGACGGAGACAAATCCCAAGTAGGACACCAAACTCACAGGGCTGCAGGAGGAGAAAGCTTCTGCTGGAACCCTCTGCACAAACTAATTATCTTCCCACCCTTCCCCACTGCCCTCTAGCAAAATAAGCTAATCAAAGGGAAGGTTGTTATCAAAACACATTTACCACACGCCTGCGTCTTATGGCCCACAGTGCCCAGTGCTGTTCCTGAGTTGCCTCAGGCAGGTACAGCCACAAAGATAATCAACCTGTGAAGGGCACAGCTCTGCCCTGCACTGCCTGGCTCACCAGGGCAGGAAAAGTGCTCCCAAAGGGGACACGATGCCATTGAGGGAAGGGATGCTGCCATGGGTCGCTTCTCCGGTGTTGCCACATTTCTCTTCATAGAGAAAAGCAAGGCACAGCTTCCCAAGAAATTTTTGGGGTTCATGTTCTCTGAACCTCAGAGAAAGGTTCTGATATATATAAAAAAAAAAAAGTGACTAATAACTGTCACAGACATCTTTCATGAAAAATCCTTTCCTTAGGATTTTTGCTCCTGAGAAGTTGAAAAGCCTCAGGAATAAAATGTAAACAATGATTATCTGCTGCTGTGGAATGCAACAGCTGCATCTGGGATTGGCCCATGTTAATTGTTTCTAATTAATGGCCAATCACAGTCAGCTGGCTCAGACTCTCTGTCCAAGCCACAAGCTTTTGTTGTCATTCCTTCCTATTCTATTCTTAGTTAGCCTTCTGATGAAATCCTTTCTTCTATACTTTTAGTATAGTTTTAATGTAATATATATCATAAAACAATAAATCAGCCTTCTGAAACATGGAGTCAGATCCTCGTCTATTCTCTCATCCTAAGACCCCTGTGAACACGGTCACAAATAACTATTAGAAATCCATTGATAGTAATCAAACAATATTGAGAAAATTCCTGGAATGCCGTGGCCACATCCCTTAATTGAACCACTTGGGCTCAGGCTGACTCGTGGCTTTCCAGCACTTTGAACTGACAATGAGAGGTCAACCTTTTCCTCTACTTGTGAACAAACACAGGCACAGCAAATGAGATAAGAATTGTTTTTCCTTTCTCTAAGGTTCAGAGAATGTGAATCCCAGAAATTTCTTGGGAAGTTGTGCCTTGCTTTCCTCTGTGAAGAGAAATGTGGCAACACTCCATGGCTGGGGATCTGCTCAGAGGGGTTTATTCAGTGTTATCTGCAGAGAATCAGGATTCCCAGGAGCCTCTGATTCACCCAGGGCTTTATCATAATCAATAGCCACAGAATTCCCTCCTCCTCCTCCCTGGGGATCTCATTTCAAAAGGCCTTTGCAGAGCTGTCCCATTTGGGGCTATTTCCTTGTGCAAAGGTGTGAAAGGATGGGTACTTAAGCTGTACCTCAGCAGGCAGATCAGAGATTCCCTGGGCTGGGGCAGGATGCTTTGATGTCTCCCTGCTGTGGTTCCCTCTGAAACACCAGCTCCAGTTCCCATAACTCTCCCAGGACATTCCTCTGGCTGCCCTGGGTGATTCCAGACCCTGCCAGGGGGCTCAGAGACCTTGGCACAGAGTCACAAACACCTGTGCCTTTGATTTTAGCCCATGGAAACAATTACCAACTTTGTGTGAGGAGTTACAAGCCACAAGAGTTTGAGTAGAAGGATAGTGAATTTGTCACAGGGTGAAAAAGTAGAATTTTGGGGATTTAGAATGGAAGTGTGTTGGGGCAGGAAAGGAGAAAGATTTTCCCATAAAAGTGGCACCAACCATGATTGTGAGACTCAGAGGGTGGTCAGGCAGTGGAACAGGCTCCCCAGAAATGTGGTATGGCACCAACCCTGCCAGAGCTCAGGAAGAGTTTGGATGATGCTCTCAAAAATCACTTGATGTGATTTTTGGGGCTGTTCTGTGCAGGGCCAGGAGTTGGACCTTGATCCATATGGTGTGATGGTGTTCGCAGGGGTTTGAGGAAGAGGGAAGAGACGAGGATCTGACTCCAGGTTTCAGAAGGCTGATTTATTATTTTTTCATATATATTATATTAAAACTATACTAAAAGAATAGAAGAAAGAACTTCATCTCAGAAGGCTAGCTAAGAATAGAAAAAGAATGATAACAAAGGTTTGTGGCCCAGACTCTCTGTCTGAGCCAGCTGACTGTGATTGGCCATTAATTACAAACAACCACATGAGACCAATCCCAGATGCACCTGTTGCATTCCACAGCAGCAGGTAATCATTGCTTACAATTTGTTCCTGAGGCTTTTCAGCTTCTCAGGAGGAAAAATCCTAAGGGAAGGATGCTTCATAAAAGATGTCTGTGACAATATGGGTCCCTTCCAGCTCGGGATATTCCCTGATTCTATGACTTTTTCATCATTCCAGGCAAGTACAGAATACCCAAAATTGCAGCCTTATTGGAGGGACTCCAGTTTGCATCTTGGGAAAAAATAGTGTGGGGAGTACCAGGCAGGGACAGCTGAGGGTTTACAGGATCACAAACCCCTACAAGAGTCAGGAAATCCCTCTTTTCTCACTGATAAAGCTCAGGAGTGATATTCCAACCTCCTGCCCTACTGAGTCCCTGTAGCCTGACCCACACAGCCCCTTCTGGAAGCAGCACTGGAGGGAAAAACTGTGAGACAAAAACAAGGAGGTAAAAAAGTGGGAAAAAAAAGAAAGAACAAAACCCCTCAGCCTGAAAGAGTCACAGGCTTTCAGACAGCAGAAAGTCAAACAAGAAAAAGACCCTTCAAGAAAGGTCTTATTGCAGCCTGTGCAGGCAGCTGGGGTTACCTGAGACTCTCTGGTGGTTCAGAAGACTTTGACCAAGAAAGTTAAAGCCAGGGTCGATCAATGAGCTCTGCCAGAGGCAGTGCATCAGGTTACCTGCTGAGCCCAGGCACCACGAGCTGCACTTTGGAACTTTTCCCTTTTTTTCCTCTTGGTCTTTGAGTCTGAGTGTGGAAAACAAACCTCCCTCCCCCTGCACTGTGATCTAGAAAACAGCTTGTTTAAATGGTTTTTTTTCCCTCCTTCATAGCATGTTAGAAAGGAGAGCTGTAGTTTCAGGGTGGATGAGTTGTCCACACAAGGGGCTGTGGTGGATGGGAAGAGGTGGACGGCAGGAGGATGAGGAGGGGCAGTCCTGGACACCAGGGTAGGTGTCTGTGCCAGAGAATGGCATCAAACCCCTCTGGACAGGGCAAAAATCTCCTATTGAGCCTCAGTGTTTAGTTTTTCTATTTTTCCCATTCTGTGCTGCTTTAGTGTGTGGGCCTAAGCTTCATATTATGGGATGGCGAGCTCCGTGCACAGAGCAGGGAGACAAAACAATTCCTGCTCCAGCCGGGCACCAAGGACAAATGCCCCAAATCTCAGTCCAGGAGCACAAACCCCGTGGGCTGCAGAGAGAAAAACAAGCAGGGTGGGACTGCATGGGCTAAAGCTGGAATGGGACAATGAACTGCAAGGTGCAAATGGAGCAGAACTGATCCAAGGGAGAGACCCCGGGAGCGCTCGTGCATTTTGGGGCCATTTTGGGTCATCTTGGGTGCAGCCCTGGCTGGACTCTGGCGCTGCCCAAGGTGCAGCCATGGAGGAGATCCTGTGAATAAATCCCTGCTTTATTCCGGAACTCTGCCCAGACTCTGCCCTAGCGCAGCCTTCTCAAGGCATCACAGTGACTTCTGAGGTGTCTCATAACAGGATCCAAAAATTAATAGTTAATCCAGACCAGCTCCACCTGAGAAATTGTATGGGGGAGATTTTGGCCATCCCTTGATTGACCCAGAGCCAGAGGGATCCAGGAAGGTGGCCCAGACATCAGAGATTTATGTCACAGTTTCTTCCACAGGGTGAGGATATCTTCAGGAGGTCACTGGCTCCCATTCCCAAGGCTCAGGAGCAGCAGGATCTGCTGGCACATGCTCTGCAAACCCAACAGAACCAGCTTGGGTGCCTTTGGGAGGCTCTGGGTGCCAGAAGGACACACAGAGGACACAAGCAGCTCCTCAGAGCTGAGCAGAGGAGTGCAGGGAGCAGAGCCAGCTCCTGGCTCAGATATCTCCAAGCAGGACAGACTGGAGATGCCTAAACAATCCCTCTTCCCTCCACAGCAAATGTCAGCTTCTCTAAACCAACAGCTCTTGTTGACTGCTTTGCTCAGTCTCAAGGGCTGGTAAAGGTTTCTGGGGGAGAAAGAAATCACAGATGCCCAAATGTTTCATTCTAATGGAAAAAAATAAAATTAAAAAGTAATAATGCTTCCTTTCAGAATGATTTTTTATTTTGAAATCTCAAGCAATTTGCTAAAAACTGAAATCAAACCCCAAAACGAGGACTTCCAAAGTCTAAATGAATCATTCTCCAATTACTAAATGGAATCAGCACCTTCCAGAACAGCTTTCAAGAACATTTCTTATTAAAAAAATAATTGGCCACTGCGAGCTGGAGGGGAAAAAAAAAAGTTTTGAAATATCACAAGTTCTCCCAGAAAATGGGACTGTTTCCCTCTCTGATTGCAATTAATGACCTGCCAGGCAAGGAGTCCCCAGACCTGCAAGGGCAGATTCCAGAGCAGGAGGAGGCTCCTGCCTGGGGCTGCATCCTCCTGGAGGACAGCTTGTGTGTGCTCAGCTAATCCTTCTGGAATTGGATGGATGCTGCATGGGATGAAATGAGGCAGCAAAGCCCAAATCCAGGAGTGTCACAAACACAGCAGAGCCTGGGAAAGGTGTGACCGTGTTCACAGGGGTCCCAGGACGAGGAAAGAGACGCGGATCTGATTCCATGTTTCAGAAGGCTGATTTATTATTTTATGATATATATTATATTAAAACTATACTAAAAGAATAGAAGAAAGGATTTCATCACAAGGCTAGCTAAGAATTGAATAGGAAAGAATGAATAACAAAGGTTTGTGGCTTGGACTCTCTGTCCAAGCCAGCTGGGCTGTGATTGGCCATTAATTAGAAACAACCAACATGGGCC